>NC_043717.1:3785117-3829935 GCF_006229205.1 Suricata suricatta | reverse complement strand
TTTCTGCAAAGCTGATGGTGTTTAACAGCGATGTGCAACCTCAGACTTGCCCCAAGCTATCTTGTGAGTTATTCTTTCCAGCACGTTAGAGAATAATTCTTCAGTTACATGCGCGCTCGCCTGTACAGGCTGATCCTTTTGTGGCTCCAATCTGGAATAAAACGTTGAAACACTCTGAGTTCTAAATGTCCCTGTCAAGCACTATGTCTGTGGTAAACGGTGAAAGCTTCGATTAGGGTTTGGTGTTTTCACTTCTATCCAGAAGGCATTTTTCTGATATCATTCAAATTAATTTTTTAATTATTATTTTTTATTGTACATGGGAAGGGGCAGAGAGAGAGAGAGAGAGAGAGAGAGAGAGAGAGAGAGAGAATCCCAAGCAGGCTCCCTGCAGTCAGCATAGAGCCCAATGTGGGGCTCAAACTCATGACCCTGTGACCAGACCCTAAGTCAAAATCAAGAGTCAGTCAGTCAAATGACTGAGCAACCAGGCATGCCTCTGACATCATTTAGAAAAATTAAAACTTTTAAATTATTATTTATGAATTGAAGCAATAGCAAAGGTATAAATTCAGTCCTTCCTCTGCATGAAAGTCTAAAGAGAGGCTTTGACTCACTTGTGGAAGATAATCAGTACTCTGCCCCCTCCCCTCACTCCTCTGGTTTATACACACCATGCACACATTCTAACACACCACTGGGACAACGCACGTGTGCAAAGGGGAGATGAGCCCAGTGTGTGAGTGGCCGTTTTGGCAATAAAAACGTGAAGTCCTGAGTAATGCAGAGAAATCAATCGGCGCCTCTTAAAAATGTGTTTCTCATACATGAGGGAACAGGTGTCATTTTTAAGAAAATTTGTAAGCTCTTAAAATGGATGACAGAAAGCGAGGATCAGTGTGCTTGTCAAACTGAAGCGAATAAATGATTTTCTCGGATAACCCAGTGCGTCTGTGTGATCTATCAAATCATAAGTAAATTCACCACCTAATTTTTCAGCAAAACTTTCGTGAGCTCTTCATTCAACTTAGGACGGAGATGTTATTCCACACAGGGCCACCAATGCCTTTTATTTAATGCTCCTGGATATGCTATTACTGCTCTTCTTCCTAGTTTATTATTAGTAGTAGTAGTAACAGTAGTAGTAGTAGTAGTGGATTGTAATGGAAAGGAAAAGCTATAATTATTGAAAAATGGGACAAGATCTTTTCATGACAGTATTAGGATAAAGCAGTGGAAACGCCCACTCATACAGGTCAAAAGTGACTATGGGCAGTGTCATACGGCCCCAACACGCTCCACAGACCAAAATTAGGAAACGTGAACTTGGGAGCCAGATAAACTGGTTACAGCCTCAGCATTACCATGCTTCCTGTGTGGTTCTCAGGAAATTCCCTAAGCATTCTGGGTCTCCACTTCCTCACTGTCCAAGAGGGATATGAATTATTGCTATTCTACAGACAAGATGGTAGCAAATGAGAATTTTCAGTGTAAAACTTAAAATTTTTTAAATTTAATTTTAAACCTTAATTTTTTTTTAAATGAAGATTCATGGTAATCAACGGCTTCTAAACACCACTTAAAAATGTACAAAGGAAATGTTAAGCATCTACTGACACAGTTGGACAAAAGCAGACAGATACACAAAGGAAATGTTAAGCATCTACTGAGACAGTTGGACAAAAGCAGACAGATACACCAAGGAAATGTTAAGCATCTACTGACACAGTTGGACAAAAGCAGACGGAAAGAAGAGACGGTTTTGGAGAGTGCCCAGCAGACATGGGAAGGATCGCTGACAAAGGACGTGGGAGAGGGTGAGAACAGAGTGTGTGCACAGGGGCGTGTGATCCTGAAACGGGGTCCACATGGCCAGGGGCCTTCTCCCGCAGGTCCCGACTCTCTGCAAGGCAGGATTCCTCTCTGCGGAAAGTGGACATCACAGACAATAACTACTGACGGCTGACAGCCATGGACGGAGAGGCCAGCTACCTGACAGGCGAGACCCAGAATAAGTGTTCCAGTGTGCAGAACCTGCACAGCTTCCGCTCAGCCTTGTGGAACCTCCCTCTTCACTACACACAGACGCCAAGGACCAGAGTCCCTTTGAACGGAGTCTCTACGATGAAGGTCAGAAACAAGACGACCCCAACCCAAACCTTTCAATCATCCAACAGTCAGTCGGTAGATAAACAAAGGTGCTTTGAAGAAAGTACATTTAGAGAAGAAACAGGAGATTTGGAAAACCAGCACATGATCGATGATGAGATCATTCAGCCGGGAAGAAGCAGTTGAGGGTATCCCAAAAGAAAGTGGAAAAAAGAGTGAGGTGATTGGGAACAGCAGAGAAAATATGAAAGGAGATGTGATTCGCAGGCACAGAAACACAGGAAAGGAGAAAGAGAAAGGACGCAGGGCAGTGTGTGTAAATTCCAAAGCGGGAGCACAAGACCGAGTTTCAGAAGTAAAGTCCGTGATCTGCACACTGAACCGAAGACAGCGTGTCCACAGCCATGACTGCAAACAGACCCAGAGGAAAAGCCCATGATTGTGGGATCTTAGGACACTGAGGACAAAGGAAAGATCGTTAATGCGTGTGGAGGCGAGACGGGTTAGACAAAAAACAGAAGACTCAGCATGGCTTTCGTGTTTCAACAGCCACACCGAATACCGCAAAATCCCCGAAGCCACAAAGTGCAAACACAACAGGATGTGTAGCCGGAGTCGTACAGCGGCCTCTGGGTGGGGCGCCCAGAACAGAGCCCATGTGCACGGCCACGGCCACCTGTCTGCAACCTGACACCTGCCGAGTGGTGCAGGGGAGCATTCGTGCCCAACTGCCTACGTGTCTGGCGGCTGCGCTCCCTTCACTGATGTCCACAAACAAGAGGGGAGAGAGGGGTCGCCCTGGTCTTGGGGGAACAGGGAACCATGATTAATAATCACTCAATCCCCATCCCTTCTCTTGTTTACCGTGAAATGTGGATGCTGGTGCGTAGGCAGCAAACATCACTCTTTCCCTCCACGTAATTCAGCTGGATGGGACGCTACGGCTCCGAGCGTACAGTTCCGCCTCCTTCCATGGGCTGGCGCGGAAGATCACATGCTTGCTCAAGACTCTGTCTTATGGGGCCCAATAGTATTCCTTTCATTTCCAACCCTGTTTCTTTGATTTTTTTTTTCCTCTTTTCTTGAGGACTGGGCACTAGGCAAGTCCAAGCCCACTCACGTTACCTATAAAAACGGGCACCAGAGAGTGCCTGTGAGAAGAATCTAGGGTGAAAATAGCGTGTGTGGCCATAACATAGTTCAAATTGGTCATTAGTCCACATCATGTCAGAAGGAGAAGCATGTGATCAGCAATTGGCTAAGAAAATAGCAGGAAGAAGAGAGGAGGGGAGAGACTATGAGAAGAATGATCATCGTGACTGAAAAATGTCACACAAACAAAACAACTATAAGTTAACAGACACATAAAAACAACCTAGTCTCATCAGGAATCACAAAATAAAATGAACACACGAGGAAAATGCTCATTTTGACCTACCAATATTGGCAAATATTGGGACGTGACGACACCGCGTCTTGGACAAGACGTAGCGTGGCCCCTTGCTCACTGGTTGGGGACATGCAGAGTCAGACTTCCGGGAACATATCCGGCAATGGAGATCAAGCATCTCAAGGGGGTCACATTCTTTGAATCAGTGCTTCCGTTTCTAGGAAATTCTCTTATGAAAATATCGAGGGACCCCCTTCCTCAACACACTGCTACCCACATGAGAAATTTGTGAAGGTACAAGCATGGGGGGAAGACAAATGACATAATAAAATATTACACAGCCCTTAAAATTCTTGAGTTTTAAAGAATATTTTGTCATGAAAGAAAACTTGACCATGTAATGTTAGTGCAGAACCTGACATTAAATAAATCCAGCATGATCACAAGTTTTTAAAAAAATGTTTATTTATGGGGCGCCTGGCTGGCTCAGTCAGATTATCTAACGGTTTGTGGGTTCGAGCCCCGCGTCGGGCTCTGTGCTGACAGCTCGGAGCCTGGAGCTGCTTCAGAGTCTGTGTCTCCTTCTCTCTCTGCCCCTCCCCTGCTCATGATCTGTCTCCTCTCAAAAATAAATAAACGTTAAAAAATTTGTTTAACGTTTATTTATTTATTTTGAAAGAGTGTGCACAGGAGAGGGGCAGAGAGAGACAGAGAGGAGAGACAGACAGACAGACAGACAGAATCCCAAGCAGTCTCCACACTGTCAGTGCAGAGCCTGACGCGGGGCTCAACCCCACCAACTGTGCGATCATGACCTGAACCATAATCAAGAGTCAGATGCTCAGCTGACTGAGCCCCCCAGGAACCCCAAGGCAGCATAATCAGAAATTAAAAAAATAAAAACCCGAAAGTATTCGTATCACTGTACGGACACGTCTAGTTTTTGATGTATGTGCATGTGGACTTGCATGTATTTATTTGTAGAGAAAGATGATATGACTTCATTTCTCATCCATTTTGAGCAAGAGGGACCAACCATGGTTTTTTTTAGATAATTTTAAAATATATTCTCGTGTTTATCTGAGAGTTATACCTATTTTTATAATCAGGAAAAAATAAAAACAAAGCCCACAGAGTGCAACTCGATGATACTGTCTTTGTGCCAATGGATACAATGTCACAATTAAATTTATAAAACGCCTAAATATGATAATTTGCACTAATGGGAGTAAGAAGACAATGAATCCGTGGCTCCAGTAGGCCTGAAGAGACCCTAATTGAGTCATCACTTCAAAGTGACGAGCTCTGATTTTTAAATCCTGACGTTCCCTCAAATGGTGTGCAGCTGGCCCTTGTCCCGCAATCAGAAACAAAAAGGAAGCTTCTCGTTTGAGAGAAATCTTTTTAAGTGCTTATTCTTTCCACACAAGCACACGATAAATGCTTAATAAACAGTCACTGCGGAGAATTGAATTCACACAGACTTTGTGTCTCTGGAGTCTTTCGCTTGTGGAAGAAAGTTCTGATTATAACGGCGTTGCGTCTGAAGATGCTCAGAGTCTAAAACCAGAGGTCACACATGCTTGTTTCTGGCATAGCTTGGCAGCCTTCACCTCTCTCTGTCACAGCTTTTTGGGAATGTGTAGTTGGAAACAAAGAAAACCACCACAGTAGTGTCTAATGATGAGAGACAGACAGACAGAGACAGAGACAGAGACAGAGAGAAGGCACCGTGAGTGTTTCAGCTAGAAGACTCCATGAGTGTGGAACACTTGAAGCCGCGGCCATGAGCCACGGACCATGAGCCACCAGGAACAGCACAAGCCTGGAGCCTGGAGGTCGCATGTGTAGGCTCCGAACTCTTGCCCAGAACTCATATTGTGGTGTTTCCATGGTCCTGGAGCCCAGACAGCGGGATGGAAAGCACGTCCATCAGCATCCCCGGATAAATGAACCACACACCTCCTTGGCAGCTCCCTGACCAACACCCCCCGCCCAACCACAGAGGACCAGCAAGTCACGGGGAGCTCACTACACGGCCAGAATGGGCACAGGATGTGAAGTGACAGCCACTTGGGGGGTGGTGATGAAGAGGGTCGTGCGTTCTGTCTGCAGTCATCAGTGATGACTCAGCGAACCTTGACTCTGCCGGAAAATGTCTCTGTGTGTGTGTGCGAGACAGAGAGAGAGGCTAAGTAGAAGACAGCGTAAGTTTCGGTTTTCATGTTGAGAGCACTCTTAAATTAGGAGTATCTGTGTTGTTGACACAAAGCATTTCACCGCAAATGCATCCCTTCCGGAACATTCTGAGCATGGAAACCGCAAAGGAGCGACAACAGAAACAGGGGTGTATGTATACCAGCAAAATATTCCTGCGTGTGTGTGTGTGTGTGTACGCACATGTGTGTAAACAGGGAATGCTTTATCTGTGGCTTTGTTGACCCTGTGGCGGCAAAGCAGAACGCAGGAGGAATGAGACTCCCCATGGAGCAGGCATGGGGAGGCCACTGGTGTCCCGGGGGTGCCAAGGGGAAGCGGAGAGATGACGGGAGGCTCAGAGCTGCTGAGCGGCAGGAGACTGCGTGGAATGGGCTGCAGACTGTTCCAGACCGTCTGCTCCTGGTGTGGACCCACGGAAGCTCACGGCACCAGATGTGGGACCAGGGAAATGCGCTCACCGGGGCACCATTTTCGTTCTCTTTGGATGTCTGTTGGGTCCAACATGGAAAGCGACAGAAACAAGACCAGATTTACTCCCTGCCTACCTCTCCCCATCTTTTTTCCACCTTTCCCACCATTTTCCACGGAAACCACAAAGGAGCAGCAGCCGAAATGGGGGTGTACCTACACCTACATCATATTCGTGTGTGTGTATGTGTCAATGCACATGTGTCTAAACAGTAAACACTTTTATCTACGGCTTTGTTGAAACTGTGGTGGCCAAACAGAGGGCAAAGGGGCATGCACGGGGAAGGGCACGGGGTGTGGCCCGGGGAGCTGTGGGAACCAGGAGCAAAGTAGTTGAGAGAGGAGGAGAAAGAAGGGGAGTCCCTTGATTGCTTTCGGGGTGTGACTTCACCCTTGTGCCTCCCAAAATCAGAGTGTGAGACTGCTCATCCCGTCAGTAAGGCAGGGCGAGGTGAAGCATTTCTTTCCTACATCACTCGCGCCATAAGGTGATTCAACACATACAACTTGGACATGACCTGCAAGTCTGACAAAAGACTCTCTCAAGGGAAGAGCTCACGGGTTTGGCGTGCTTCCCAATGTTATGAGGGAACACTGAGGACAAAAAAGTTACTAAAATAATATTTTCGAATTATTAACAAGAAATCAAGACCTTGGAGACTAATCCACAGTTTTGGATCGCCTAAGGATAATACTTTAAATAAAGATGATTATTATCAAAAAAAAAAAAAGAGAGAAAGAAAATTGAAGTTCACAAATTTTCTCTGACACTTGAAATGTGACCAACATCTGAACAGGAAATCAAATTGCTTTTAGCTCTCAGGATGATGTTCAGCATTATTAAACACGCTTAACACACTTATCTTTACACTTGGATAGGAAGGTCACGAGCTAATGACCTTAGGATGAAATTTTCCATTTCCAGTAAAGCGAAATGTCCTTTAGAGGCAAATTAATTCCGCTCATGGTGCTTCCCATTGTCGGAATAACGAGCTGGATGCCTGTCTGGCAAAGCAAAGAACGTACGTAACTAATCAAGGAGATGACATCTGACCTCCTCTTGTGACTACGCATTACCACGCACCTGACCAAACCCCACCCTGAATATTAGATCTTAGAATACATACACGTGACAGACACGTAAAGCCAACGGCTCCCCCTTCATCCCGTAGCGTTACATAATTAAACACACTCAGCAAACCTCCTCGGGCTCTGGAAAGATGCTGCAAAAATCTAAGGACTCCCACAGACCGACATCTGGCTGTCAAAAGGTAGAATTCAAAGAACACAAGTGCTCCGTTTTGACAAAGGAATATTAGGAAACCCTGGTATTCGAGGGCAAATTTCCATTCTGTTGTCATAGAGCTTATTTTATTTTACTTTATTAATGTTTAGTCAGCTTTGAGAGAGAGCCCAAGCAGACAAGGGGCCGACAGAGGGGGACAGAGGACCCCGGCCAGGGAGGCTCTGTGCTGACAGCAGTGAGCTCGATGCGGGGCTCCAAGAGACGGGGACCTGAGCCCCCGTGAGGCATTCAACCAGCCGCCCCGCCCAGGCTGCACTCAGAGCTGAGTTTAGCAAACATATCAAGTCGTAAAGGAGTGCAGGGCAGATCTGATAAAAGCATGAGAGGCGTAGCCGGATAGGCAGAAAGAGTCTTCCCCGGAGCACTCAGCATCAACCGATTATTGCTTTACAATTAGCAGGCTGTGCCTCTCTGTTATAAAATCTAATTACGGCACTTTATTATTGTCTCCTGACATTTTATACAGAAAGAAGACAAAGAATGTGACGTTGTGGTATCGATTCCTACCTGACCGGATAATATCATATTTCATACTTGAAACGGTATCATAGTCAGCTCTCTATGGAAGTCACCCTGAAAGTGGAGAGTGTAGTATGAGCTTCAAAGGAAAAGAACACTGGGGCGCCTGGGCGGCTCAGTGGGTTGAGCATCCGACTTTAGCGCAGGTCATGATCTCCCAGTTCATGGGTTCAAGCCCCGTGTCGGGCTCCACACTTAACAGCTCTGAGCCACTTGGGATTCTCTCTCTCCCTCTGTCTCTTCCACTCTCACATTTCCTCTCTCTCAAATTTAAAAAAAAAAACTTTAAAAAACTGGTACTGTACAAAATTTTAAACACAAATCAGTGGAACCGAAACATGTTCTCCAACAGGAAAAGGAAAATATATCACCTGTTTACTTCTGAAACCCTCCAGACTCCCAGAGCACTTGAAAGGAATACACACGCCTGCATGCGTCCTAGCAACTTCGGTGTGCTGTCTGTATTCTGGCACAGCTGCTTGCTTCCTGCCTCGAGGAATGCTCGGGCGTGTGTGCACGTGTGTACACACATGCACACGGTTGTTGTTCTACACCAGGAGATGAAGGAAGGATAACAAATGGATTTGGATTTCTCTCATGACGTTTCATCATAAGCTGCACAATGGAAACACCTGACCCTCTAAAAAGTTCCACATGGGGGTCCCCGAGGAAGGACAGGGGCTCCCGAGCACAGCACCAAGTAACAAGATGGACACGCAGTCTGTCAACGCGCCGGCCACAAAGCTCCCAAACAACTGCACCGTCTTCATCATTTTCCCCATCCACGACCCTTTCCACATTCAGGTACGGTCGCTGGGGTTCTTCCTGTTTTTATTATTTTTACTTTCTCAAGTTTATTTATTTATTTCGACAGCCAGGGCATGTGCTTGTGTCCATGAGCGGACGCAAGGCAGAGAGAGAATCCCAAGCAGGCTCCGTGCTGTCAGGGCAGCGCCCAACACGGGGCTCGAACCCACGAACCGTGAGATCAAGACCTGAGCTGAAATCGAGTAGGACGCTACACCTGCCTGGGCCACCCAGGTGCCCCTCTTCATCTTCGTAAATCTGGAACTGTCCCTGACCTTTCTGTGCTTCCCAGGAGACTATTTTGGAAGAATCCAGGTCCACTGTGTGTGACAATGTGCTAGATTCTGGATCTGTCTCCTCACTTTCTTGGGAAGGCACCCAGTGGAAAGCTCTTGGCAGGGATGTCACACAGGTTTTACTTTGTGTTCTCGCTGCCTCCTGTCAGGAGGAACGTGACGCCAAGGTGTCCCAGTATCCATGGTCACTTGGTCAACGGTACAACCTCCGGATTGTTTTGTGTTCTCACAACATACCGGATAACACACCTTCCCGCATTCATTGTCTCTGAGACACACAACACAATCACCATAGCTTTTGGGGGGTCGGGATTATCTTGCCCCCAAAATGTGCTCATCATCGTGGGTGTCTGCGGCCACAGAGCATCCTTCCTGGGAATTTACAATCCTCCTGAAGAAGGTGTTCGTTATCATCAGAGGATTAAAAAAAGTTACTCTCCTAGAACATATTTAAACAGAATAAATCCAGAGATTCCTGGCCGGTCTTCTGACATAAAAAGACATGTCATCAAAAGGAATTTTTTTCAGTGTCATAAGCAAACTTTATTTTACTTTCAGGCAGCCTTTCTTTTGGCGGGGAAAAATTCAGATAGAAGTATTTTCCTGCTGATCACCAATCCACTTAGAGAGAGGGAAAAAGTCTGCACTCAAGAACCCTGAATTTTAAATTGCGAAGTCCATTATCATGCCCCGTGAGGATGTCTTTCTGTTGGTAGGACATAATGGATTTGTTATTAGGTATTTAGAAACAGAGATTTTAGCCCCCACTGAAAGACTCCTACTTTCCATCAGAACATTAAGGAAGAATAATGAATGCTATATTAGTTTATCATGAATTAGTCATGAACCTTTTCAGCTTTTCATTAGCTTACTGAGTCTGTCAGTTTTTTCTGAGCTCTTCTAGCCAGGTCCTAAGAATGTCAATGTCCCCTCTAGACTAAAATGACCAAAAAAAAAAGGACTCAAAATATTTCCGTGCAAAACGTACAGTTGGTTTCTAGGGGAATAAAAATAAAACTCTACTTGGCAGGTGCTTAAGGCTTTAAAGTCTGTCAGAACTCCCAGGCAGCTCCTGCATTAACACGTTTAGAAAATAAATTAATCTTTAAACCCCCCAAAAAGTTTGTCTGTGAACCAGGGAGAAGGAACAAACGAGCCTTTTAAGGAACAAATTACAGAAATCACAATAGAAAATAGCTCTGTTAAGCTCCTAAGCATTAAGGACGCAAATAAGCCAAAGCTTTAAGCCTCCACAGAGGCTTCCTGCAGCAGAAGAATCCTCTGCTGTGGGGTTTCAATTGAATAGAGGGAAAAACATTTCCTAAAACGTCTTTCTCTCTTTGTTCTCTGTAATTCTTATTCTCCCGCAAATCCCTCAAAGTCAAAGCCACGGAATATTCCGGAAGGAAGGGAAGATTAAGCTCAAGTGTCCTGCCGCACAGAGCAAGCAGGGGTGTCCAGTTCCGCAGTGGTGCGCTCGGGGCCGGGGCCGCGGAGGTGCCGTCCTGTGCACCCATGACCTCCACCCACCAGATCCCACGGGCAAGGTTCCTCCAAAGTTGTGGCACCCAAAGTCCCTCCAGACTTGCCAGGTTCCTGCCCTGAGGCAAGAATAGGCCCCACAGAAAGTGCCTGTGTCCCACCTGGAGTTCGGGACGTCGATACCCAGAGCCTGCTTGTGGGGAAGTAGGTTCTACTCACACGAACAGCTTAACAGCAGGGCGAAAGCACCCAGGTGGGCTAGCGGGATCCGGTACCGGCCTCAGGACTGACCGGGCAGACCACCTGCAGGACTCTCCTTTCCATCTGGCGCCGCTGTACTTGGATCGCACACGTCACTCGGCCCCCAGACCCTTTGCTTCCTACACAAAGTTAATGATGACCGTCTGATTGTTTCCTGCACATTCACCAAGTGTGTGAGATCCGGATTCCTTCACACTCGCCCCGTGCGTAGCATCTCGCAAGCTCAGTCCATCCCGAGACGAAACCCCAGTTTGGGGCTCTTGTCTCCTCCCGGACTTCAGCCTCTGTCGTATTCCATCCTGCATCCCCCGCCTTCCCTGACGAGAGGACCCCCGACTCCCGGTCTGCGACCCCTCCCACCTCGGCTGGCTGCATCCTCCTGGTATTCACCACACCTGTACCCGGCCACCAAACATCATCCGTCCCAGTCACCCTGGGAACCTGTCCTTGGCGCCCTCACTGTAGAAGGTGGAAGCTGGACCCAGAGACCTTCCTTCCCGAGAACGTGAGGCCAGGGGGCGGAAAGCGGGAATCTCTCCCCGTCGGGCAGAGTCCCACCGCTGGGAGCCTGCCCCTATCAGTGGGAACCCACGTCCTCTCAGAAAGCACACACTCCTGCGAGCCTGCTGCCCGGGGGACAGGGAGGGCTCTGTTCGGATTGCCTAGCTGCCCACGTTGACATCATAATGGTAGAGTGTCATCAGATACAGCCTCGGGGAGGGGTCTTCCCTCCCCCCACCCACTCCCCTCCTCCAGGGGGGTTTCTGCCGTCAGTGCACACGGCCCTCTGCCACAATACAGCCTTTCTCTAAGAAAGCACGTGCACCCCCCGGGTGTTACCCTTCGGCCAATGTGACCTTTCCTGAGAAAGCCCCTTGTAAACACAAGGGCCAGGCAGGCTCCACATTCACGTGGACCCTCCACGACGCCGTTTTAGAGTCACGAAGTCCTCACGCATGAGTTACAAGGCTCAGGGAGGGACAGCACTTGGTGAATAGGCGACGAAACAGTCACAAGGAAGGGTCTTACGCGGGCCCTTCTCACACTCACCCTGCAGTAGCGGAAGGCCGTCCTGCGTCGCCGTCCTCAAGGATCCTAGCTCCCTGACACCCCCGTGTGTGGGCTCACGGACGTGAGCAGCCCTCAGCAGAGATGAACGGGCACCACCGGGCTCATCCTGTGAATTCGTGCAGAGGAGGAAGAAGAATCAGACCCTGGAGTTCCTGCACGGTGCTTCTTTCCGCTGTCTAACCCCTGGTTGCCTACGGGTCACGGCTGACTAGTCACCGCCTCAGAGAACCCATTCCAACCCAGTTACCAAAATAAAGCAAATGTATCTCTCCCTGGTTAGCTCTCGTGGGATCCTGCTTCCCCTTAAGAGCATCTACCACTATTTCCAACAACCTATACATGTGGTTCATTTTCACTGGGTACCTGTCCTTCCCACAGCCTCTAAAGATCAGGACGGCAGGGGCTCTTGGTGTGACCTAGTAAGGGGTCAGGACACATTTTCGGAATAGCGCTCGGATCGCAAACTCTGGCTCGCGGGACTGTCTCCCACCTGTTTCCATAGCGAAGGAAGAATGTTATTTGCGTTTTGAAATGGCTGCGAAGAGAAGGTTTTGCACGATGTGAAGAGTATATGAAATTTGTATTTCAGAGTCCACAACGGAAGCCCACTAGAAGACAGCCACATCCGGTTGCTTTTTATCGCCTGTGGCTGCTTCCGCGCCACAGCCTCAGGGGGAGGAGCTGCACAAGACCCTGTCTGGCCTGCAGTCCTGAAAATGTTCGCGATCGGGCCCTTCACAGGAAAAGTTTTTCAACCTCTGCTATAGAGTCCTGCACCCAATGAAGATGGCTTTCAATCGACTGAAGAATGCATTTGTTTTTTTCAGTGGCTGATATTTAGACAAAAGCTACCCTATGCCTTAAAATAATGCCTAAATCTACTGTTTATGCTGCAAAATATGAAGTATAATCCCACTTGGTAAGTCGTATTCACAAGAGATCATCACACTGGAGAAAAATCACTCTGCTGTAGATTTTCACACATATGGATCTTGCTTTAACACAAGTTCAGCTTCCAACAACATTTCTGAGGTTCAAACAGTGTCCTAGAAATGTTGTTTTTCTTCCCCCGGACATGGCATTTGAAACTGTAATCAATCTTCCGGCATGGCATTTCACGTTGGATTCTTGTTGAAATGGGATGCCGTGCCGCCAGCATGGAACCTTGACCTCCCACCGCGGGCATGATAGGACCACCAGGCAGGCTCATCTCCCGCCCACTCACTGCGACGTTATTTGGCAAGACAAAGATCATATGGATGTGGATTTGAACAACTGTATGACCCCCCCACCCCTTGCGAAACAGGAAAGATGCAAGTCATCGTTTTCCTTTCTCTTGCCCACCCCTTTTATTTACAGAAAATAGATTTTGAGGTATCAGCATGGAAACCCTTTGACCCGTATTTAATACTTTGTGCTCCCTATCCCTGGCGACTAATGAAGAAGAAGGAACACGTCAAAGGAGATTAAGTCACAATGTCCACCACCGTGGTATTGCCATTGGAAACGCTACCCGCAGAAGGGAAAACAGCACAGGAAAATCTAAACGCCCATGCTCAGAGGACGCTTCTCACAACAGTAGTGGAGTTGCTCTTGGCCAGGGCTGATTGTGCCCCACAGGGGTCACTAGGTAATGTCTGGAGACATTTCTGGTTCTCGTGACTGGGTGGGGCCTGCCAGCATCGAGTGGGGAGAGTGCAGAGGTGCTGTTAGATACCGTAGGCTGCGCACCGCAGCCTCCACCACAGAGAATGGTCCTCCCAGGCTCCGCCGCTAAGAAAGAGGTGGTTCCAAGGGTCAAGGTTTAGAAACTGTGCCTCAGGGCTGCTCCGATCATCACTGGAGTGGGTGTGATCACAGAGACAGGAGAACAAGGGCGGTGGGGGACACATCGAGATCCTTCCCACAATTACACACAGCAACAACATGCGACTATTGGTGATGGTTCCGCGATTTCTATGATAGTTATGCGAACTTAAGTCTCAGCAGACACACGTCATAATCCGAGTCACAGTCCCAGAACAAGAAGACTGAAGACCAAGAGGTTACATCTGCTGTATTATCAGGAGACTGCACCCTGATGTGATGGTGACCTCACCAATCATCAGCATGCTTCGTTACCCCTTCCCGTCTCCCTTTATCTACGACCACCAGAACTGTCATGCCCTGGGTCGTCTGTGCATTGCTCTCCTGCCCCTCCCCATTCAGCTGGACCAGACTGCGAACCACACAGGGACCTGGGGATGCAGTCGGCACTCACCATCCCTCGCCCTTGATTCTGAGGTGCGGAAAGCCCTGGAAACCACAGAAGTGGTGCAAACTTCTTATTCTATGTGGCAGCAGAGGCAGCGTGACCTGACTGGAGGCCTCAGGTCCTATGTTAACCTGCAGCCTCTGCTACTGGCTAGTCCCACGCTGCTCTGCGGTGACACTGCGCGTTACTGCACTGGGAAAACATCGACCAGAGCTCAAGACACCTGTGAGCAGTGAGCGGAAGGAGGAAAAGTGTTGGTCACTCGTGGCAGCCAAGAGGGGTTGGTCATTAAAGAAGTCTGCCGGTGCTGTGCCTTGGAAGGAGATGGAACGGGAAGACGGTAAAAAAACGGAAAGGTGGGTGTTGAAATCGGGCCAACTGCTTTGCCAGAGGCTGACCAACCCTCTCCAGGACTGAGGAATTCCAGTGTTCAAACCGAGACAGCCCAGGGCAAAGGCGGATGAACTGACCACCCTACCTGCTTGTACAGGTTAGCGGAAAATTCCACATAGACGTACACACTGAAAGCCGAGTGTCAGTATTGAGAAAGTTGACTGAAGGACTTGAAGAAGCTATTGGAAACCCTGGTGAAAACCATCCTCTGAACATAAAGGAGCAGGATGTGGTGTTACGGAATTCACAAAGACGAGAGCCTTGGTGGACGCCATAGCATGGGCTCTGGCGTCCAGTGAGGACAGAGGTCACCTTCCCCCCCCCAGCTGATGGTGCTCAGCTGAGTGTGTCCCTGGGAACTGCTCTCAGCCAAGGAGACCCACTTTACCTAAGACAATGCCATCTCCCCCTCTCTCCAGATTAGCATGGCTGGGTCCCAAATGTGTGCCCTCCCTGATTCAAAGTGAGACAAATCTGAGGGTCATACCAGTCCCAGAGGTCCCTCCAAAACAGGCCGAAGTCTCGTCGAGGGTATGACAACCATCTGCCTCATCCCCCCTCACAAATGTGGATCCTGAGAACCCCCCACCTCGAAAACCCTCCTTGTCCCAGAGCCCATTTCCTGGGACTCAACATGAGACCAGAGGTGATAAGAGCAATAGTCCTGAATACGCGCGCAGTGTAATACCAGGGCCCATCTTCCCACCAAGGTGCCATCCTAGGCAAACCCTCAGAAACGATGGCAGAGAGGACTTTCGAGCCCAGCTTGATGGTCCCTGGGTGTGTCGTGTTTTTCAGTTCAAGGCAAGATAGAGTGGTCACTGATGAGAAAAACCACAGCCAAGGTGATTAAGAAAACAATCCCATTTACAAATGCACCAAAAATAATAAACCACCTAGGGATGAACTTAACCAAGGAGGTGAAAGACTTGTGCTCCAGAAACTATAAAATATTAACAAAAGAAACTGAAGATGAAACAAATGGAAAGATATTCCCCACTCATGGATTAGAAGAACAAATACTGTTAAAATGTCTATCCTACCCAAAGCAACCTATAGATTTAATACAATCCCTATGAAAATCCCAATATCATTTTCCACAAAACTATAACGAGTATTTCTAAAATTTGTATGAAGCCACAAAAGACCATGAATACCCATAGCAATCTTGGCAAAGAAAAACAAAACTGGAGGCAACACAATCCTAGATTTCAAGATATACTACATAGCTCTAGTCATCAAAACAGTACAGTGCTGGCACAAAAACAGACACCTGAATCTACAGAACAGAACAGAGAGCCCAGACATAAGTCCATGATTATACGATCAGTTAATCTTCCCTTCCACAAAGGACGCAAGAATATGTAACGGGAAAAGGACAGGCTCATCAGTAATGCTGGGAAAATGGACAGCTACACGCAAAGAATGAAACTGGCCCACATGCTCTTCTTTTTAATTTTTTTATGTTTATTTATTTTTTAGACAGAGAGAGACAGAGTGCGAGTAGGGGAGGGGCAGAGAGAGAGGGAGATACAAAATCTGGAGCAGACTCCAGGCTCTGAGCTGTCAGCACAGAGCCCGACGTGGAGCTTGAACTCACAAACTGCAAGATCATGACCTGAGCCAAAGTCAGATGCTTAACCCGCTGAGGCACCCCGTGACCTCAAAACTGGACCACATTCTTAAACCAGACCGAAAAATAAATGCAAAATAGATTAAGGATCTAAATGTGGGACCGAAAACCATAATGAAACTAGAAGATAGCACTGACCCTAATTTGTTTGACATCGGCCAGAGCAACATTTCTCTAGCTATGTCTCCTGAGGCAAGAAAAACAAAAGCAAAAATAAACTATTGGGACTACATCAAAAAAGCCGCAGAATAGTGAAGAAGACAATCAACAAAACTAAAAAACTCTTGAAGAAGAGAAGATATTTACAAATGATATATTCAATCAACATTTACGATCCAAAAAACATAAAGAACTTACACAACTCAACGTACAAATAAACAAACCAACTTTAAAAAACATGGGCAGAAGACATGAACAGACATTTCTCAGAAGAGATGGCCAACTGACCCATGAAAAGATGCTCAACATCACTCATCATCAGGGAAATGCAAATCAAAAGCTCAAGTAGACACTACCTCATACCTGTCAGATGGCTAAAATCAACACAAATCCATCAAGTGCTGGTAAGAACGTGGAGGAAAAGGAACCCGCATGGTAGGAATGAACCTTGGTACAGTCACTGGGGAAAACAATATGGAGGGTCCTCAAAAAATTAAAAATAGAACTTCCACATGATCCAGTAATTCCACTAGTGGGTATTTACCCAAAGAATACAAAAACACTGATTTGGAAAAACATACACCCCCCTATGTTTACCCCAGCATTATTTACAAGAGTCAAGATACAGAAGCAACCCAAGGGCCTATCAACAGATAGTTGAGTAAAGAAGTTGTGGAATGTCTAGACAGTGGGCTATTACTCGGCCATCAAAAAGAATGAAATTTTGCCATTTGCAACGACATGGATGGAGCTAGAGAGTCTACAAGGCTAAATGAAATCGGTCGGTCAGAGAAAGACAAAACTATATGATTTCACTCTTACGTAAAATTTAAGAAATAAAACAAATGAAGAAAAAAGGACAGAAACAAACCGAGAAACAGACTGTCAACCACAGAAAACATGCTGATGTTTTGTACAAGTTGAACAAATCGAGCCTGGTTGACTATACGGGAATTTAAAAAGAAGAAGAAAAAGGAAAAGGAATGGATGGGTGTCCCTAGTTGTGTGTCGTAGAGCCCAGGGAGGCAGGGAAAGGCAAGGCCAGCGAGGGCTTCTTCCCTCGGGTCTGCAGGCTGTCGCTGATGCCTCATTCCTACTGTTTCTGGAAGCAGCATCCAGCCGGCCACCCCAAGCTCAGGCCATTCAGTCATTCACTGCTGTTCAAAGGACTTTATTATCCCACTTCCAACCAGCAACTGCTTCTACTTCTCCGAAGACATGCCCGCCTTGGTTACAGGGAACAGGACCAGAGAGGCCAAAGGTCAGAGCTGACGCTGGAATCCATTTGAGTCCCATCAGACACAGCGGTCCGAAAGCTGGTCCCCCCTGTGAGAGGGCGCCTCACGTGAGATCTGGGCATCTACCTCACGCAAGGCAAGGCCAACACCATCCTGAACTTTCCGCCTGGACAAAGCCCCTGTGGTAGAAGGTTGACAGTTACTGAATCTACGATCTATCCTTACTGATGGTACGTATGCCTTTCAATTACTTTGAAGAATATACTAACGTTCCTTCCTTCAAATGAGATATAAGAGGGGAATCTTTGTACTTAATCGTGGAGTAGATCCTTAAAAAACAGAATCAAGGAACAACAAAACAAATTATAATTGTTTCCTAAGAGGCCATCCCTGCAGCATCAACTCAGGACGTGCCTTATCTCAGCCCTGAACGCACGGTTCCCGAGGTTGCTGCTGGATTTGAAGGCCAAGGGTAAGTCAGTAAGCCTGAAACACCATGATGTCTGCTGGCTGTCCGCTGGGGACAGGCAGGGGTGTGGCCGCGGCCGATGGGCCACTGGTCGGAGAACTGGGTCTGTGCACACCAGCGGACCTCTGCAGATTCCGGCCCTTGCTCAGAGCACACCATTCGGCTGTTCATGGCTAGGTCTCTTGCACACTTGCCGTCCTAATCCACGGTCTCTTACTCTTTATCCTTGCTCTTTCTCGGCTTGACCTCGCCCTGTGACCTGGGCTTCTCATGAGCACAGCGTCGATAAATGGGGCTCCATTTCACCCCGAGGACCCAACATCTGGCAGAGCCATCTCTAGGATCTTAACATTTTACGCTAAAAGTGATAATACATCGAATTAATATGCGCAGGGCTTTGAACACACAAATAGCCACTTTTGTGCCTTTTACCACAGAACAGAGTCTCTTTTTCTTTGGTTTGGGACACACTTGCCTGACTCAAACAGGAAGGGCTTCGATGGTGGACGTGAAACATCCACTTCTCTACAGGCACAGGTGAATCAGGGCATTGACAGACGTGCCGTCCATGAAAAACACCAGTTCTGGGCTTTGCTGGCTGGTAACAGGCTGGTAAGTGGTGTCTGACTTATGGGGACAGTGTGTCAACTTTTGAGTGTGGGTTTTACAATGTGACTTAGAGGCAGACTCATAATTACTTGCTTTCACTGTAAAATGGTCGATCTCGGGCGGCTGAGGCAATTTATGGGGCACACCAGCTCTCTCCTGTGAACGCTTTCATAAATTACCTCGTACTTGATTCCCAACCCCACCCCCAAAAGTGCAGTGTCATTCATTACATTAACACCTGGGTTTGCTGTCAGATGTGAGCTCAGGACAGTGGAGCTCAGATTTTAGGCTAGGAGCTTCGGAGAACACGGGTGACGTGGCTCAACCCCCAGGAGTGGACGCTGTAGCACTGCAGTTACGTTGGGAGCTAAAATCCAAGGACGTCGATGGAATCTTGAAGGGTGTGTGTTCTGCCCAGTGTCACCTACGAAGCAGCTAAAGGGCACCACGACCAGGTCCTCGCTGACCCCCGATACCACGTGACTCATCCCAGGGACCCGGGGAGCCTCAGTCAGTCATGACAGCAAAGGGTGACTAAGGTCTCGTGCCTCATGCTTGTCAACATATGACCTCAATAAGTGGGAACACTGACTTTTGCTGCTTCATTCCCCGTGGAGTTTGGAAATCAGAGACTCCGGCTGGAATGCCTATGCCATCCATGGAGAGCGAGGGAAGAGGGAAGAAACCAGAAGTTAGTTGCCAGAAAGAGCTAACCCTTGAGAAGTTGGTCGGCAAAGTAAAGAAAGGACAAAGTCGTGATGCAAGAGAATAATACCGGAGGCAGTGGCCAGGGGGAAACCAACAGACTCAGGTGCCACCGCCACATGGGACGGAGAATGAGGATTCGCAGGGGTGGAGGAGCCAAAACGCCCTTCACTGCACAGCTCCCCCTCGCCCGGTGGAAGCTCCGTGAAGAGCCATTGAACAAACACCAAAAAGAAAGATCATGGAACAGAGTTAGTTGCTCTGGTAGAGAAGGAAAGAAGGAAATAAGAAGGAAGTAAGGAAGGGAGGAAAGAAGGAAAGAGAGAGAGAGAAAGAATGAATGGAAGAACTGAGGGAGGAAAAAAGGAGGGAGGGAGGAAGAGAGGGAGAAGAGGGAGGGGAGAGAGAGGGAGAGAGAGGAAGACAGAGAGAGAGAAAGAGAGAGAGAAAGCACAAAACTTTTTATGCTGTTGCTAAGCCCAGTCATCACGACCGTCCTGATGAACGTTCTGCATGCTATTCATCGATGGAACGAATATGTCTACTCTGCAGTCACGCTCTCTCTTTGCATCCACACATGTCCCTGAGCCAGCTCAAGAACACGGACCCGAGAAAAATGTCTCTATTGTATGAAATTAGTGCAGGAAAAGTTCATGTTCACACTGCTTCTTAGTTGTGCACATCATAATCTCATTTTAGCATGAAATGGCAGCTATCAATGAAGTCCCCAACACATTAACAGCTAAGTGACAGGCCCACAGAAAACTGTGATCAAAGTCTATTCTCAGTGGAACCCAACGATGGCCACGTCCTTATCCCCAGCAACCTGTGACTATGTCACCTTCCATGGCGAAAGGGACTCTGCAAGCATGATGATGTCAAGGACTTTGAGATGGGGAGATGACCCTGGATGGTCCAAGTCCACTGTCATCACAAGGGTCTTTCCCTGTTTTTAATGATTCAAATGTTTATTTAAATTCTAGTTTGTTTCCTCCACTGCCACATTAGTTTCATGAGTAGAGTTTAGTGATCTGGTCACAGGGGTCTTTATAAGAGGGAGGCAGTCCGGCAGAGACAGAGAAGGAGAGGCCAGGACGAAGGAACAGCAAGGAGGAAACGAGGAAGGGACATGGGGCTCCAAATGCAGGCCGCCTCTGGAAAACACAAGGAAGCGGCTTCTTCCATAGACACGGAGCTCTGCCAACAACCTGACTTTAGGAGGACTTGTGATTGAAACGTGGGGAATTTCCATGCTTCCGACAGTCTGACGCAGTGGGGGTACGTTTCCGTCCACGGGCACAGAACCTGACTCAAGGGAGACCTGGGAACCAGACTCCAAGGGAGTGTTTTGATCAATTTGTTTGGGATCTGGGGTCCTCCTGACCTTCTAGGGAGAAAGGTAAGCCATCGGTTTACCAACGATTCTGTCCCTCTTCACCAACATCGCGAATATTCCCTTTCAGAGCCTGGGTCTGTCACCATGAATGGCTTTCCTCAATTTCTTATGCTTTCCTTTGTCCTCTGGGTCCCTGATGGTTTTGTGAGTGCAGTCGCAGACTTTTCTGTTTGCGTACATCCTAACGTGGGACCCCTTCCATTTTCAGAGTCCCTGGCCAGGAGAGAACATCTATATTAGTATCTAAACGCCTGTAACCCTCAGGGACCACGGAGGAGTACGTTGGTCATTTACTGCACAGACTTTAAAAGATGACGGGCTGTTCTACCCGAGGAGACAATCACTTGTACATCAGCAACCGATTCTTCCTTGTTTATCACAGTCAATTTCAGAGCAATATGTTATCTGCAGGATGAGGTTTCCAGAAAGAAAAGAGTTTACCAGATATTAAACTTTTAGCCGGATAAGACTCCCAACGGATGTCCAAGAGCTAAAGCCCCAGATCCCCGGTAGATCAGGCGTGTCTGCCAATCTTATCTGTAGCTAAGAACTCATTAGTCATTGTCCTCATCAGGCCTGGTGGTCTGTTGTCTATTCCCAAATTGTATCACTTTGGATTGCTGCTCTTGAAAACCCTCTCCAAGTCATCTTCCCAGCAGGCTCCCGTATCCAAAGATTTCAATCTGGGTTTAGCGCACAATGGTGTGATTTGCCTACATGCACTGCATTTTCCTCACCCCTCTTATTAGCTGTGTCTCTTGAAATAATGATCCATTTGCTCGAATGATAGCGGTCGGAGACAGACAAGTTACGGCAGTCTCATTGACAGGTGAGCTGACTTGCTGAAGGGGAAGTCAGTCCTAAGGTCCCGAGCCTAGGAAGGAGGGTCACAGGCATTTCTGTAGGAAATTAGCAGGTTGGAGGCGGAGGAGAAAATGGGAGCAATGGCAGAAGACGGATTGTGTGATTTCATGCCAAGGAAGACAGAGGCAAGCAATCCAAGCAGGGTCACGGAGATACAACCATGCACACCACGCACAGGCTTTGGTTCCTCAGTGACTTAGATCTGGGTCTTTCTAGGACAAGGATTACAGGGCCATGCAGCAGAATGATGTCAACATCCCAGAGGGCAACCTTCATGTGCCCTGGGTTCAGAGAAATGGGGTAAAACAAAAAGTGTGACTTCTTAAAAACCTGCTCAGGCAGGGGATAGTAATGGGGATTAGGAATTGGGTGTGAAGGGTCTCACTGGGGTGATGAGCATGCTCTGGAGGTCCACGGCTTGGTGACCTGATGAAAACCACGGAATCGTGGAAGTGGGTGAACTAAATGGCATAGAAAATGTGCCTCCACACCGTAAACACGTATTTCACCAACTAGTTAAAGAAAAATAAGAACAGGGTGGATTTGAAAAATTCATTTAGAACATTAAACTCCTTTAGTTTAAAAAATTTAATGTCTTTTTATTTTTAAGAGAGAGAAGATGGAGTGTGAGCAGAGGAGGGGCAGAGAGAGAGGGAGACACAGAATTGGAAGCAGCTCCAGGCTCTGAGCTGTCCGCACAGCTCCTGACACGGGGCTCGAACCCATGAACCATGAGATCATGACCCGAGCTGGAGGTGGATGCTTAACTGAGTCAACCAGGCACCCCCAAGGTTAGTTTATGATTTTTTAAAAATGTTTATTTTTGAGAATGGAAATGCAAGTGGGAGAGGGTCAGAGACTGAGACAGAGAATCTACAGCTGGTTCTGTGCAGACTTCGGGCTTGAACCTACAATCTGTGAGATCATGACTGGAGCTGAAATCAAGAGTCGGGTGCTTAACCAACTGAGCCATCCAGGTGCCCTGCAGATGGTAGAAAATTCTTAAATCAAAGTGTATTCTTTTATTATTGGAATGCTGCCAGGATGCTCATTCTTTCTAGTCAAATTTACTTAAATTCAATTATTACTATATTGTATACGGACAATGGACAGAATCCAAAAGAGGCTCCAGGTTCTGAGCTGCCAGCACAGAGTCCGATGCAAGGCCTGAACCCACAAACCATGGAATTTACAGCTTGGCTACTGGGTGGGTAGACTGTATATGCACAATGGACAGACAGCCCTACTCCTAAACATCTTAGGAACACAGCAATGACCTATCAGCTAGACTGTATATGCACAATGGACAGACAGCCCTACTCCTAAACATCTCAGGAACACAGCAATGACCTATCAGCTTTGCATTTTAACTGCATTGAGCAAAATTCCATCCAAGAGTCTCTGCCCTTGTAACATGGCGGGAATTAGTACCAGTGTGTCTCCTTACTGGAACACTAGAAGTGTGTCCTGCCTGCACTGTGAGAACAGAATCAATTTTCTTAGGGAAAACTCAGCACAGCATCCCCACATGTGGAGGCTCCAGATCTGGTTCAAGGAAGGAAGCCCTAAAAGTTTCACAAAAACACAAGCACTTCTGTGAGTAGTCTAACCGTTGGCAGGATTCGAAGGAGATCACTGAAAAACTGTTAGGATGGTAGAAAAACAGAAAAAGGCCACAATGACTCCAAACATCCCTAATATTTAACTATCACAGGCCAAAACAACGTTTGCCTCCCCAACTTAGGTCACCATTTGAGCCAGGACGAAATAATTATACTCCGAGTGTAATTTTGTGCACAAGGTGCATTCAGTCTAAAAGATGCAAATGTAAGACGCATGGGTTAAGATCACAGGAAGACAACTTCCGTTGGAAACACCACTGCGGCAGGTGTGTTAGAAGGCAGCGGGAATGTAGGGAATCTCTGTACGTCTTTATAGAAGGCCCCAAGATCACCGTCACTGGCCCTTGTGATGGACGGAACGCAAGATGGAATAGGTACCACAGAGACTCCGCGTAGCGCACTGCCCCCGAGATGTTTTGTGTTTCCTCGTGAACGGCTGGGCAGTGGCCAGGAGCACTCATCTGTAATTAGTCACCCAGCCACTTCTGTGCTATTATGTCTAATAGAATCCCTAATCTCCCAATTTGTCTGCTGGATGCGGATGTGTGGAGGGTGAGGAAGCAGGCCTCACTAGGGAGAGCTCAAACAGACCAGTAAGTCCCCACATAACGGCTCTCAGACACCTGCAGCTTCAGCGCCGTAGCGTGACAGTCCCCTGGCCCATCCTCAGGGACTCAGAACCTGAGGTTCTGTCCCCGGACCAAAGCAGCAATGACACCGCAGGGGGAGTGGCAGAAGAGCAACACCAGAGGTCAGGTGTCGAAAGAGAGGCAGGTGGCCCAGCCAGCGGAGCGGGCAGGTGCGGGACACATCCCAGGAGCCCCTGTTTGCTCCGGGCTCCGTGGCACAGTTCATGGTCAGGGGCAGATTCCCTGTACCAGCTCTCAGGCCTGGAAGCGCTCCCAACCCCGGAGGGCCAGCCAGCCGCCGCACTGGGATCTGCCCCTGTGCATTTTCAGGCTGGGGAGGAGAGCGACCCAAAGGGGGTGCCCAGAAGGGGCCACGTGAGGAAGGGTCCTGGTACCACACTTGGGCCTCGGGGCCTACCTGAGGCTGCCATGTCAGGTCATGACCCTGGAGCCGGGAGACCCTGCCCATCAGGTGACCGGCCAGCTCCCGGATGTCCTGTCCCATTTATGTACGCCTGGGGCACTGCCTTTCCTCATAAGCGGCAGGGCGGGCAAGACAAGTCTTAGCAATGCTAATGACACATGCCAAGGCTTGCCAAGTGCTCTTCCCCAGCTGAGCGCATGTCTCCCAGCACAAGTTCCGACAGGACACGCTTCATTCTGCCTCTCAGGGCCGCTCACACTAAACTCTCGAAGAGGAGGACCACGAGACCCAACAGCTCTCGAAACGCACAGAGCAAAGCGGCGCAGGGGCTGCTCAAAGACTTGAGCGGACTCGCCAGAGGGCACAGCAATGCCAAGTCTGAGGACACGCCCAGAGGAGCTGGATGCAAGGTCTCAATCACCCAGGTGCCCACATGGGGAGCAGGGTCTCAGGTGGTTACCCATGCGCCCGCGTGCAGACCACCACTATTCACCACAGCGGAAAGGTGGGAATGACCCACAGGTCCGTCCATAGATAAACAGCACACAATCAATTCATAACATGCAAGGACTCAGGGGCGCCTGGGTGACTCCTACATATCAGGCAATTACAGAAATATCTTCAACAACATATGCAGGAAGACCAAGAACTCTTATACAATTCCCCCCACAATCCTGCCCTTATAATCATGGGGTGACCTTCACCTTCAGCCTTCTCCGTAAGGAGCAAAGGGTTTGGACCACGCATTTAGGGGCCCAACTTTTAAGACTGGCACTGCAAGGGGCATGTCGGTGGCTCAGTTAAGCATCCGACTTTGGCTGAGGTCATGATCTCGCTATCCATGAGTTCGAGCCCCCATCGAGCTCTGTGCTGACAGCTCAGAGCCTGGAGCCTGCTTCCGATACTGTGTCTCCCTCTCTCTCTGACCCTCCCCTGCTCATGATCTGTCTCTGTCTCTCAAAAATAAATAAATGTTAAAAAAATAAACTCTTAAAAGAAACAAACCATTAAAAAGAGGTATGAAAGCTGGAGTTTATGAGCCACGTGGCAGGAGGTGTGTCGAACAGAAATCTCCTGACCATGCACCCAGCTCCGACACCCACCACGACAACCCTCTCCATGCATGAATTTGCCACTTGGACGAATCTGCAGGTAGAGGCTCCTGGAATCCCGTTCACGTTGCTGAGTATCGTGACTCGGCCCTGTGACATGTGAGTTACTAGATCCAGCCCAGACAGCCCGGGAAGCAGACGGCTTCTGACACCCCCGTGGGCGAGTCCTATGTGTGGTATGTGACACCACGGTGAAGCAGACAGCTCAAGAGCCTGACACCATCTGTAGAACGTGGCTTTGTTTTTCCCACCCGTCCAATAGGGTCATCACACATCACAGCATGAGCCTGACCAGCGCTTCTCAGCTGGGGCTGACTCTCCCTTCCAGGGGACGCTTGGCCACGTCTGCAGACCCGCTGGTCGTCAAGAGCCGGTGGGCAGTGCTCCTGGCTTCCACCGGGTCCAGGCCAGGGATGCTACGGGTGTCTGATGACGCATACGGCAGTCCACGGCAACGGACACGGATCAGCCCAAACTATCAGTCATGCGGAGGTGCAGAAGCCTGCTGACGTCAAAGCTCTGTCCTGCTATATTAGGTTAGGGTCAGGAGGGCAGGGGCAGACAGAGAGAGAGAGAGAATCCCAAGCAGACTTCACAGAGTCTGACATGGGGCTCAAACCCACAGACTGTGAGATCAGGACTTGAGCCAAAACCAAGAATCAGATGCTCAACCGAGTGAGCGACCCAGGCTCCCCAATACTTCTTTTTTAATACATACATATCTTTTCACTTTAGACACAGAGAGAATACAACTGGGGGAGAGGGGAAGAGGGACGGAGGGAGGGTGGTGAGCGTAAGGGGGAGGGGGGAGAGACAGAGACAGAGAGAGAGAGAGAGAGAGAGAGAATATCCCAGGCAGCCTCCATGCTGAGCCAACATGAAGCTCAATTTTATGACCGTGGGATCCCCACCTGAGCTGGGGTTAAGACTAGGACAGTTAACCAACTGAGCCACAAACGCCCTGGTATTTGTTCTTACTGGAATCAAACATTTGGCCTTTCAAAATATGCCATCTGGTTTAGTATCCCCAGCAATGAGACCCCAGGTTGGGCCATCCTGACCCCCAGTGGATTAGAATAGGTTCTCTTTGCCTCCTCATGGGCCAAGGGGTCAGAAGCTACTACTCCTCAGGGACAGTGAGTGACCAAAAGGTACAGAGATTCTACCCCACTTTTGCGGCTAAATGTAAGTTTGTGATGATTCTGCCCTTGCCGCAAAGTTTGCAGAGCTGAGGCGCGTCGTGAGGTTTGAAGGCGTGGAAGGCACCTCTGCGGGGACACGGAAGTGTGGTCTGACACGTAAATGGGAAAACTCACCAGGACAACCGTCATCCGATGGTTCAAAGTCCCAACGACCTCAACATGAACCCTTCCCTGTTTGCACTGACAAGCGCGTCTACTGCCTTTAAACACAACCTGTGGGGCAAGTGTGTATTTCAGAATTCAATTTTTTTGGGGGGGATTTTAGAAGGTAATTAAAAAAAATCAAAATAAATTTATTAAAAGTATGCAGACAGCTTCCACGTTGAGCTGCCCGTAGGACCATCTTCAACCCTCATCACGGCCACCTGTTTTGTCTAGAACTACACTCGTATGACACTACTGAACTGAAAGAGCCAAAAATCTGTAATGACGTGGGCGATGGACGGTAACAAAACTTACTGTGGTGACTACTTCACAATGCATCAAATACCAGATATATGTTGGATACATCAAATATCAAATTGAATCTATGTTTGATATGCCAAGTATCAAATAGGATCTATATCTGACATATCAAATATCACATCAGAAATATATTTGATATGTCCAATATCAAATCATCACATCGTATACGTTCAACTCCCAGGACGCTGTAGGTCAATTATATCTCAGTAAAACTGTGGCACCTACAGACATCTGTATTCCAGCTCTACTGAATGTCAAAAACATATTCCAGATTTACTGAGCTATGCTTGACAATGTCTAAGTCTATAACGTAATGATGTGATACTTACATGTTGCAAACCGATGAGCACAATACATAGCTCGTATACACACACATATGAAGGAGCCTAGTGGTGAATGTGTCATGGGTTACATAACGCAGCCTGACCACAGTTCCAGACACACATATGAACAGCCCACAACGTTCTGTGGGGTGAATAAAGGCTGTTCTCCTTTGCATCAGTTCTACCTCCCTTGTGCAGACCTGCCAGAAACAACTTTCCCCAAGAACCTGCTCCCTGTCCTTTCGTCTTTGGCCTTGTTGGTTCCGGACAAAGGAATGTACGTCTGTAAGCTGGAGCAGGGCACTTGAAAAGCTGCAAAGACACCAGGTGCTGGGAAAGCCCATCCACGTCCACGCTGAAGAGCGTGCTGGCCAAGGCACCCGAACGCCTATGACTTCACACTTCCCTTGCAACAGAGGCACCCAGCAGTGACTCAGGAAACCTGTGCCCATTAGTGACCCGGGTCAGACAAGCTGGGACATCCCCCAGCACGACCAGAAGGACCAGGAACCCTGGAAAACAGCTGACGACAGGTGCAAGGCTGAGCTCCACGCCTCCAACTTCTAAAGCAAGGGTGCATTTCCTCACCAAGAAACACTCAGGACGCCCACAGACCACTGTGGACCGCGGGTGGACACGGGATCTGGCGGGTAGAGTCTAAAGATCCTGCAAACACAGGTCGGTCCCTACAGCTCAGAAACGCGGGGGTGGACAACCTGCAGACAGGGACATCTGAGTCCCACGTCTGTCTCTGAACGAGACATCCCCCAGTCCTGGAAGCACTCAGAGAACTCTGGACCCTGGCCCCCGTCTCACCTCCGTGCTCCGGCCAGGGTTGAGAGTCTAAGGTGCTACCCTGAGTTAGCCCAATATAACTCTTGGGCTGCACTTCCTCCTCGTAACAAGCACTTAATTATTATTGACATTGGCACCTGCAGTGTTTACATGGCCTGTCCAACGTGCACAACCCCGAAGGTAAAACTGGGCTTGTGTTTCAGGATTGCAACATAGTTCATTACCTGAATCCCAAGGGTGCTAGGTAAGGCGTTGTTGACTCAGCTGCAAAGTTTTACCGGGTTAATTTCCACACTAGGTAGGAATTTTAATGAGCGGACAAGACAGAAACAAAACAACAGAGATGGAGAGTGCTCTGGAGGAGAGTCTTAGATTTTTACCCAGAAACTTTGAATGTTTGTTTCAATCAGCCTTCGAAGCAATGCCTGACATTTACTCTTTCGTTTTAAGTGCAAATAGAAGAAGCTTCTGTATGTTTTTTTTTTTTAATGCACTGAAAGCATTTACATTTCTGGATCCTGATATCATCAGTGGCTATGTTATAATCTCATTATAAATGAAAATGGGGCAATTTCTCACTTGGTAAATATTAATGTCACAATACACACCAACTCATAGGGGCAATCTGTCAGCTGCCATCATGCATCTGTTGAGACACAAAGTGCCTATCGTAAATAACCGTAGAATGGAATAATCTTTCGATAAGCATTTCCCCATTTTTAGTGACATCATCTGCAATGACAATTCTTCTCATCAGCCCTCCAACCCCATCTTGTAAGGGTTAACCCAGAGGATGAAATCAACGCATACCAGAAAAATGTTGATATCTGTCTAAGGAGCAAGCAAGCACTGACCATCATAATTTACTAGGATCATTCACTCACAGCATGGCCAGGAGGGGCTATCTGAAAGGGATTATATGCACGTCCTAGCACATGTTTGGGGGGTAAAAAAAAAAAAAAACACATCACACATTTTCTTGGCTCAGGATTGATAGATTACGCATTGTAGAGGTCAGGTGGTCCAGGATGCAGGTCTCCTATAACTGATGTACATTTTGAGAATATAGAGTGGTTGATTTCTGAGCCACATGCCATTCCTTGCGTTACCCTGCTCCTTTGTAAAGAGTCCACACAGCTGCATGTCCTGTCCAACACGGCGTAATGAACCCCACCCCAACCCAAAGCCGATGCGGCCTGTTAGGCAATGTCTAGTAATTGGGATCATCTGTGTTCCCCTTTCGTTTCTCAGAACAGCAACGCAAGCAGTTCCTTAGACATTATTTTGTATCCATACACTTAAAATGAAAAATAAATATCAAAAATTTAAAAAGCATAAAACAAGAGAACTGCTTGTAATTCTGTATCAAATTTACCCTTAGGGAAAGCAATGAGTCGTGAGCTTGGATGAACACCAATGCTTCACAGAATGTGCTTGAGAGCACAAACATCTTATTTACACTCATCCTAGCCTACCCAGAAGCATGGGTGCTAATATTTTGATATATAAGGTTAATTCGATTTCTCTTCTGAGTTAACAGCACAGAATGCACCTCTTTATCAGCTCATTTCCTCTGGGGTTGCTTCCCTCTGGACCCTCCATTAGCCTTTTCATCAAGCGTGTTTCCAAATCCCCACTTAAACCAAAAAAATTTTTTTAATATTTATTTATTTTTGAGAGAGAGACAGATCATGAGCAGAAGAGGGGCAGAGAGAGACAGACACCCAGAATTGGAAGCAGACTCCAGGCTCTGAGCCGTCAGCACAGAGACCGACGCAGGGCTCAAACCCATGAACTGTGAGATCATAACCTGAGCCAAAGCCGGACGCTCAACCGACTGAGCCCCCCAGGTGCCCCGTCCAAACCACCACTGTCATCCAGAAAGAAAGAAAGACTATTGGGCAATCAGTTTCTTCTCCCTAAAGACCTCCCTGGTTCAGGGCAGATGAACGAATGAAAACAGATGAATTCTTGTAGGTGGCTCAACAAGTTTGTTTGTTTTCCTAAAATTTATTTTGTGAGGGAGAGAGTGGGCGTGCACGGGAGATGGGCAGAGAGAGAGACAGAGAGAGGAGTGGGGAGGAGCCAAGAGAGAAGGACACAGAGTCCCAAGCAGGCTCCGCACTGCAGCCATGAAGCCTGCAGGGGCTCGATCTCATGAACCCCAAGATCATGACCTGAGCCAAAATCAAGAGTCAGACGCTTCCCTGCCTGAGCCTCCCAGGCGGCCGTACAGGTTTAAAAAAAAAAAACAAAAACCATGTAACACGACAGGTAGGGATGTAGAAACTTTCTTTATTCCCGCAGAAGATCGCTGGCTGTTCCCTCCAGCACCGAACAGTTCTCTGCGACCTCCTAACTCTTAGCTGCACGCTGGCTAGAGAAAGAGAGGCTTTAGACTCTGAAGCAGGAGCAGCAGCGAACCACTCGTGGTAGCCAACAGCTGGCATGAGTTACCGCAATAACTTACCAGAAGAAGAGCAAAAAAAAAAAAAAGAGAAAAGAAAAACAAACCAAAACAGTAATCCAACTCACCGGTTCTTCCGAGGCTTTCCGACAGGGTGCTTGCTGCCTCAGGGACTGTGACGCTCTACCGTTCGTCCCTGGGTCTGCCACAGCTTTTCAATGAGCCACAGCGGACGGGACCCAGCCCCGAACTCCCGGGGGGTGAATAATCTCCAGGCAGCCCGGGTTCGGCCGCACAGTCAGGGCGGGTAATTGGCGAACGGATCATAAAAAAGTTATTTAAGTGCGTGTGCTTCTCCACTCGGGCTTCCCTCGCACCCCGCGTGGCTCACGTATAAATCACAGGGAGGCTGCCCTTCCTGACCGGCGCCGACCGTCCACGCGCGAGGGATCACTTCATTCGGGACCTGTACGGGGTCTGCGGGCTTCCCTGCGGCCTCTGCGGACACGCCGGCACCTGCCCGGGGGCATCCGACGCCCAGAGTTCAGCCCGCGGCTCTGGCGCGGGCTGCAGGTGGGGTGCCGGTGTGCCGGGCAGGAAACAGCAGGTGCAGGTGAAGCAGGTGGGGGCGGGGAAGGACTCTCAGCAGGGCAGGGGGAGGTTTGGAACGCCCTCTGGACATCCTGATGCGCACAGCTCTCCGCCGCCGTCTGGGAGGTGACTTGCACCCGCCTACACCGCAGCCAGGGCCCCGAGGAATGCATTCTCCTTGCCAACACCAGGCTTAGGCGCTGAGCAAGGGCAGCGCCAGCCCTCGTGGGTGGCGAGCCGGCGGGCTGTCGATGCTGACCAAATGGGCCGGGACTCTCTGCGGCGCATCTTGGGGGAATCTAAACCTCAGGAAGAATGACTTCCGGGACTCCCCGGTTCCCCTCAGGGCCGTCATCGTGCTTCGTGTAGAAGCAGGAAAAAAAAGGTAAAGCCGAGCTCTGAGCCCTCGTGTTCATGATCCCACTTCTGTACATAAAACACTGACCATCTGTAATTATCCTCGGTCCCTCTGGCTCCTGGTAGGCACCCCCGGAATTGATACATAATGCAGCAGGCGGGAACGTAGTTCCCATGCTGAACGGTTACCCACGACCGTAGCGCACCCGAACCTGAAAGGATGTTTTTTGGTGCGTAAGCAGGACCCAGGCCCCACCACGAGGTGACATCTGCTTTCCCGGGAGGCTCCATAAAACGTGTGCATTGGACAGAGCTTCTACACAAGCTACTGGTCCAAACGCCAGCATGCCCCGGATGCTTCCAATCGCCGATGCTTTGCGGCTCCCGAAGAAATGTCCAGGGCAATGCTCAACTCCTCAGGTGTAACTTCCGCGCGAGTCACCCCCCGGCAAAAGCGAGGTTTCCGTGGTCCTGCCCAGTGGCTGCTGGCTTTCTCAGTTATGGCCCGGCCACCCACAGCTGCTGCTCCCGGCCCAGGGCCTGCAGTGTGCAGGGAAGGGGAGGGCCACAGGAGCAGAAAGGTCCCCTTGCAAGGGTCCTATCTGAGAGATGGCTTCAGCAGGCAGAGTGGAGACGGACCCTCCCTCTGAAGGGCATGGTCACGGGTTTCTGGGCGACATCCCGCTGATTCCTGACCATCCTCCACCCGCTGACCTGGGTGGGGGTGCCTGCTTCCACCAGAGCCTCTCTTCATCCTCGAAAGAGGTCGTCCTGAGCAGACGTCCCCCGAGCAAGCCATCTGCACACCCCTCCTGTGTCCTTCCCGTTCCCCGCTGTGGAGAAGGAACCCCCAGGGTCCTGGCTACGGCCACTGACAGCAAAGATTCCCCTGGAACTTTGTATCTCTGCCCCTGAACCAATGCTCTGAATGCAGGGCCCTGTGACAGTAACCTTGCCCTCAGAATGATCTGTCTTGGGGGCACGCGGACATGAATTCCGTTCTGACTCTGTCTCGTTGTAGCTGTGTGACCTCAGAAAAGCACTCAACTTCTCTGAGCACCAGCCCTCTTTCCCACACGGCGTGCAGAGGATGTTCCCGGTAGCTTTACTGAGTAGGGCCCGTGGCTCGGCTCTGACCGGGCTGCCCGTCAGAGGCACCACACAGGAACCCTCGAGCCAAAACGGGGCAGGCCTTCTCACTCTACAGAGGGACGGCCCCATGGAGAGGGCATTGCTGGGAAATTCCCGAGTCCCCACAGAACTAGGGCACGATGCTGGCGTTCCTGGATTAGCAAGCCAGGAGTCATGCTCCAAGACGGAACGTAAAGACCAAGCTGGGTCCTTAGACCTTGAACCAAGGAAGAGGCAGGTGCACGCAGACCAGGCACCTGGGGCGGGCAGGGGCTTCTCGTCTTAGCCACAGGGGAGGACGGGCCTCGGAGCCCAAGTCCACACTCCGTCTTCTACTGCGGCCTCTACGGGGACATGGCACGGGGCGCCCACAGCTCTGCGTCCCTTCCAGAGCAGCCCAGCGACGCTCCGTCGAGCCGCCTGCCCCCTGCACAAAGCCCCGGAGCGGAGGAAGACGGGAACTTCTGAGTTGTTTCCAGGCAGCCGCTTGTGGTCACTTTCGGTTTCCTGTTACCATGCGATCCTCATGGTTCCCTAGCACCGCGCACGCATGGCGACCTTCTCTGGACGGCACACATTCTGGGGTTTGAAGGTCTATCGCTGAACTGCGAACTGAGTCCTGGACATCAGCGTCCCTAAGATGGCCCTGTGGGAGGGCTCCGGGAGGAAGGACTCCCAAGCACTAATGGTCGCTGAGGTCCGTGCCCAGTAGTTGAAATGGCCCTAGGAACAGACCTGAGACACATCCTTTAAATGTTCTTTCATGTTTATTCCTTTCTTAAAATTTTTTTAATGTTTTTATTTATTTTTGAGACACTGAGAGAGACAGTGCGAGCAGAGACTGTCAGAGGGAGAGGGAGACACAGAATCGGAAGCAGGCTCCAGGCTCTTAGTGGTCAGCAGAGCACCTGACACAGGGCTTGAACCCACGAACCATGAGATCATGACCTGAGCTAAAGCTGGATGCTAAACCGACGGAGCCACCCAGGCGCCCCTAGATTTTTTAAATATTTATTTTGAGAGAGAAAGAAAATGAGTGGGGGATGGGCAGAGAGGGAGACACAGAATCTGAAGCAGCTCCAAGTTCGGACCTGTCAGCACAGAGCCCGATGCGGGGCTCGAACCCACAAACCATGCGATCATGACCTGAGCCGAAGCCGGATGCTTAACCGACTGAGCCCCCCAGGCGCCCCTTTTTAGTCATTTTTTGAGAGACAGATGGACACAGAATGCGAGTTGTGGAGGAACAGACATATCGGAACACGCAGAATCCGAAGCAGCTCCAGGCTCTGAGCTGTCAGCACAGAGCCCGACATGGGGCTCAATCCCACGCACCGTGAGCACATGACCTGAGCTCACGTCGGAAGCTTAACTATCTGAGCCCCCTAGGTGCCCCAGAAATGCACCCATTTCAATGTTACACCTTACATGTTAAATACAGTGGTGGCCGACACACACATTCATTTGACGTGTGGCCACAAAACATTGTAAACCATTAGCTAGTCTCAAATCTCTGCTGTGTTACATATACATGTATACACATTATACACAAAATCTTTCCTCTTAAGTTTCTGAAAGTCACACACGTCTATTTACATACACAATGAATGTGTATGTGTGAATCAAGTCTTTGGAAATGATATGTAATGACTTTATCAGTTTCTGAAAAGTGTAAATGCATATATTACTTATACACTATACACAACACATAAAAGTATGTGTATGTGGAAGCTAAATATATTTAAATTATATACATATTTCCCCCAGTTTCTTAAGGGGTGTCTGGATGGCTCACTTGGTTAAACATCCAACTCTTGGTTTAGGCTCAGGTCATGATCTCACGGTTTATGTGTCCTATCCTGTGTCAGGGTCTGCGCTGACAGCATGGAGCCTGCCTGGGAATCTCTCTCTTCCCGTCTCTCTGTCCCTCTCCTGCTCTCTTTCTGTTGCGCTCTTCATCTCAAAATAAATAAAATAAAACACACACACACACCCCACTGGCTGTCTTAGTCACTAGACCATGCAACCCTTCTTCTTTGGGCCATGAGTTCAAGTCCCATGATGGACAAAGCGATTGCTTTTAAGAAAACCCACACACAGATCTGAATTATGTACTTATGTAACGTAAACGTGTGTGTCCAATATGTAGACACACACATCCTATTGCTCTTAAGATTGCTAGTGTCTTCACTACTAGAGGTACGTAGGATGCTCATTCTGCACGCTTTTACTATGTAGATTTTCCTCTGCTTTCTCAACGTGTTGGGTGACCCAGTGACATGCTCCCATCCCAAATTCATACCAAAAGATTGCGTCAGGATAGCTGTGGTTAGACTTTTATAGTCTCCCTGGACTGTAACCATAACGGCAGCCTGGCATTTCTGAAAGCGTGCTGGGATGCACCCAACATAATGGAAGGTACACGTGTGTGTGTGTGGTGTGTGTGTGTGTGTGTGTGAGATAGAGAGAGAGATGTGCTTCGGAAATACCGTGTTAAAAAAAAAAGTGAGACCACTGATGGATGTAGCAGGATGTCTTTCCAGGCTCCTGTCTACTTTTTTAAAATTTGTTTTAACGTTTATTTTCGAAGATGGGAGGGCAGAGAGAGAGAGGGGGGGACAGAGGCGCCCAGGAGGGCTCCGTACTGACGGCAGAGAGCTCCATGCAGGGCCTGAACTCATGAACTGAACTGTGAGATCCTGACCTGAGCCGAAGTCGGATGGATGTTCAGCCAATGAGCCCCCGGCGCCTGCGGGCTCCTGTCTGCTGGGGGAGGAACAGGAGGCAGCCGGCGGCCAGCTGTCTGCTCCCAGGTGCTTGGCCGCGGTTTGCCCAGGAGCCGGTGGAGCCTGGCAAACACCCACTTCTCTGGGGCCGAGCGGGGGACGTGCGGCCACATCAGTAAGATCACATCAGACACCGCCGAGGCTACTGAAAGCCTTCCGAGCAGGCGTCCCCGAACAAAGTGGGTCAGTCTGGCACGTGCACGATTCATAGCTAAACACAACCAAGACCCTAAAGGCTCCAGACCAGCTTCTACAACTCCCTTCTCTACCTGCCAGGATCTGAGTTAGGGATCTTCCCCAGAACGAGAGTTCTTATCTGGGCGACCCATCGGTGCACCAGGACAGACATCTCATTACCGAACATGTTCTCGCCGCCCCGGGAATCGCCTTCCCTTTGAGGACACCACCCCTCCTTCGCTGAGGACGGCACAGACACCTCATGTGACCGTTCAGACTTGCAACGGCTCATGTATGCGGCTTTCCTGCACTTATGCAACTAAATGTGATATTCTCCTGTTCATTCGTGTTCTGTCCCTTTAACTCTGAGGCCAGTAGGAGTCTATGTGGGTAGATTAAAACTCCTCCTCCCCAGCTCTGCCCTTATGGATTTACGTCTAAACTGCACAAGGGGAGAAAAAAAAACAGAAAATGCACATATATGTATATATACACAACGTTTCTTCTTGTTTACTTTTCTCAGTAGACTATTTTTTTTAAGTTTATCCATTTGAGAGAGACAGGCAGCGGAGTCAGGGAGGGCAGAGAGAGGAGACAGAGTCGCAAGCAGGGTCCGTGCTGCCAGTGCAGAGCCCCAAGCAAGGCTTGAACCCACGGAGCCTGAAGATCATGACCTGAGCAGAAACCAAGACTCAGACCTGAAGCTTCCCTGACTGAACAGCCCAGGCAACCCTTTTTGTCTACATTCTGGACCTTTCTTTTTTTTTTTTTTGCTCTTTTTTTTCTGGTAGTCTCCGGAATATTCTTCCCTTTTTTCTTCCTGTACCATCATAAACGACTTTGATTTTCACATTAGTTACGTACTAGCATTATGGCTTTGCTTACTTAGCCCTAGGACAAAGTATACAGAAAACCATAAAAACAGAGAGTTGTACCTGTTCCTCCTTTTGAAGGAGAGAGACCGATTCCGGCTGGCACCGCCCTGGGCCTTCTCAGGACTGTGACCTGGGGCCAGGCAGCAACCTCTCTCAAGCCCCATTACCTCATTTACGTATCAGAGTAATTCACCGCTTCCCCGGCAAGGTTGTTGAGTGGGTTTACAGTCGGCCTGTCCCAGGCACGGCGGAGGCTGCTGGCTTTTGTGATGGACCCGAACGCCAGTTTTTCAACCAGGAACGCCCAGTTGCTCTTGTGCGTGAACCCTGAACACCTGTCTTGTGTAAATATTGCTGAGCACCGCGTGTCTTGTGTCAATGGCCCCACGGGATCAACGGCTTCCCGGCCAGCCAGCGAGTTATCAGCGCAGTTTGATGCAAGGGGTGTGGGGAGCAGACTCTGTCCCTGTGGAGGACACGCAGCAAGGGGTCCTGGGCACCCACCCCCACCCTGTGATTTCGGGGACGAGGCAGAAGGAAGCAAGATGCCCACATCACCAGGCCCCACCCGCAGGAGCACAGCTGCCCCTAAGAGGCCCTGGAGGAAGGGCGCCCTGTGAGAGGACGGAGCCAGACACACAAATCAGGAGGGACAGAATTTAAGTAGAGGGCGCCCGGCTGGCTCAGCTGGTGACTTCCTCTGACTTCAGCTCAAGGCATGATGTCACGGTTCATGAGTTCGAGCCCCATACCAGGGTGTCCGCTGTCGGTGCAGAGCCTGCTTGGGACCCCGTGTCCGTCTAACTCTCTGTCCCTGTCCCACTTACGCTCCCATTTGCATGCTCGCTTTAGCGCACTCTCTCTCAAAATAAAACAAACAAGCGATGGAAAGCGAGAGAGAGAGGCGGAGGGCCAGAGACCTTGTTTGATGCCATGGCTCCCAGTGTTGAACCACGCTCCAGCCCGGGGGGCACACTGACCCTCAGGCCTCTCCCTCAGATGTGCATGGTCATGTCCAGTCACCCAAGGATCCGTGGGAGAGAGAACGGGGTAGGTTTGACCACACACCTCAATACTCCGTGTTTGAGCGTTCATCCTGTGTACATACAATTTTATGTTTTTAATTTTAAAAAGTTTTCTAATGGTTTTATTTATTTTTGGGAGGCAGAGCAAGTGGGAGAGGGGCAGAGAGAGGAAGAGACAGAATCCGAAGCAGGTTCCTGGCTCTCAGCTGTCAGCACGGAGCCCGACGTGGGGCTTGAACTCATGAGCTGTGAGATCATGACCGGAGCCCTGCTCCGGCGATGCATGTCCCAACAAATTCCAGTCTGCGTGGGGCCTCTGGTTCTGCATTTCTGGCCCCATCCCCCAGGAGGTTGATGCAGAGAAGGGCAAGAGTCACGGCGCTCTGCACAAAACAGCATGTCCCAGAGGCAAGGAGCCCTGAGCGGCTAGGTCAGCCGTTGACAGAGCTCAGGCCTCACTCCAGGGCTGCCTGGGCTCACGGAGAAGCAACGGGTCCAGGAGGAGCCAGCAAGGGCCCCCCAAGGTCCCCAGTCCCAGTCCAGCGACGTGGCGGAGGCAAGAGAAGGTGAATGTGCCGTTAGGAGTGAAAATCAGGACCCCCGCGGATGAAGCCAGAGCTTTCTGGTTCCGCCGTTTCCTGAGCCTGATCTCAGTATCTCAGCGTGCACCCCACCTCCTCACGGTGGAGGGAGGGGCCAAGGCCTCCCCCCTCCCCGGGGCTGGGGCACTAAGGGCCATAGGCAGCACCCTGTCTGCACCCCACGGTCGCTAGGCGTCAGAAACAGACGGGACAATGCAGGGCACAGAACACGGGCTCGGCTGGCAGGCCACTGGACAGGGAGCCCCGACTTCTGTGAGGAGCGTGGTGACGTCAGCAAGCTACTGCGACCCAGCTCCCCGGAGGCCTCCGGAAGGGCCCAAGGAGCAGGACACGGAGCTGCGCCCCAGCACGCGAGTCCAGGATGCTTGTGTGCCTATGTGTGTGTGGACAGACAGCCTGATGGGTGGCTAGACGCACAGACAGGCACACACGGACAGACCCGAGCAGCAGGAGTGGACACCTGGTGGGTGGACGCCAGGGGCACCGTTAGAACCTTACGCCGCACGGCCCCCAGCACAGGGAGGGACTGCGTCAGTCCGCCTGGTCTGCCGACACACACTTCCCCAGGCTGACGTCCACGGTCCAGGCGTGGGCGGGCCTGGGGTTCCCGAGGCCTCCTCTCCCCGTGGGGTGTGGACGCCACCCCTTCAGTGCCCTGCTCTCCCCGTCAGAAGGACTCCAGTCCTGCTTGGTCAGGGCCCAACGTAAAGATCTCTTCAACTCAGTGACCTCTCTGAAGACCCCATCACCGAATTCAGCCGCATCCCGAGGTGCCTGGGGCTGTGCGTTCATGACGTGAATTCTGGAAATGGGAATTCAGCCCACATCAACCTCCCCGCCCCCAACATCCCCAGAGCGCAGGGGGGAATCTCGGGCCCCGGGGCATGCAGGGGCGCGGTTTCTGCACTGACTACATCTCTGTCCACACGCAGAGCCCCCAGGCGTCTCGGAGGGAAAACAGACCCGCATGCACACTGGGGCAGGGAGGGCCACAGAATCACCTGTCCCTCCGTCTTCAGAGGCGTACCTGGGTGTCCGTCACAGCCGTCAACCACTCATCTGTCCCCAGCCACGCCTTCCGCTTGTTTGAAGGACACACAGATCCCACCCCCATTCCGCTGCCTCCCTGAGGCCGTGGGCTCAGCCACAACCCCCCTGTGCCTTACGTCGGGGTCGGGGGGACAGCTAAGGGAAGGCTGGCCAAGTGTCTTCCACGAGCCTCTGGCTGAGGCGCTCCTGGGAATGCGGGGTTTTCCCTGTGACAGCGGTCAAGTCTAGGGCACACCAGGGCAGCCTGGTCACTCGACACAGGAGAGAAATAACTAAGGGCGTGTGTTTTAAGTGGACGGCAAAGGAAAAAGGGTCACTCTATAACAGACTGGATGTTTCGAGTCCCCCCAATATTCACAGGATGAAGCCTCCCATTGGGGAGGCATCTGAAGGTAAGGCATTGGGGAGCATGACCCTGACACCAATGCCCATTCGTGGGTTTTCCCGAAAACCCAACACCAGGGGCGTGTTCTGCAGTTACACCCACTCCCGACACACGCACCTGCACACAACTCCGGATCCCAAGGAAGGGCCAGCACCACACTGCTCTTGCGCCCATCACGTGGCCCCGACAAGGCGAGGCCATCCCCTGCCCCTCTGACAGACCTGCTGTAGATTGGAGGTTCCCTGGGGCCCCTCTCGGGCTCTGTTAGTTGACTAGAGTAAAATATATCATGTATAAAACATATGCAAAAATGTATATATATTTAACCACATAGACACGTGGCATATTAAGATAATCATCAACCAGCTTTAGAAGAGGTCATGATGTAGCTCCCCAAGATGGGATCACTGACCTTGTAAAATAGGCACCAGAGCCCCTGCCCCCAGGAAGACACAGAGACAAACAGCCGCTGATAAACCAAGAAGCCGGCTGTCAGCGGGGACCAACTCCGTCAGCATCCGGATCTTGACTTCGGGCCCCAAGAACGGTGCAGATCACATGCCTGCTGTCTAAGTCTCTCCTGTCTGTGATCGTTCAACGTAGCAGCCGGAGCAGACTAACCTGGTCTTAGGAAGGGTCTCTTGTGTGAATTTATAAGTCTCTGACACAGTCCACTACCCTATCGACTCACTTAGGAGGTCCTGGGTCCTTAAGTTTTAGTGATCGTGTGCTCTTAGGGTGTGACCTAACTGACGGGAAAAATACACCTGTAACTTACTAGACGTGATGCACAGATGCGTACCCACCCATCCATAAAGAAGATAAAGTACGTGTCGACACACAGTACAGTATGAAAGTATATGTTTGCGCACACATACATGAAAAGGTATGTGTCCTCTGAAGTCGGCCCTCTGCTCCTCCATCATTATGTCTGACGCAACTCCCAGTCCGAGTAAAGGAACGCTGAGCCTGTAAGGATGCAGGTCTAACTCAGGTCTCCCCTCTGACCTTGAAGCCGGCTAACACCATTAACATTCCTGGGGGCGGGCCTAATGATGGAGGTTAAGACTAGTCACGCCCTACCTGAGGGTCCTGGTCACGCCCTACCTGAGGGTTCTGGGTCCGCTCGGTAATTCGTTAAAGTTACCGTCAATGATGTGATGCTATGTTGACTGGACCCCTGTCCCTGTGTCCCCATTTCCTGTAACTCCCCCTTCCCCAACTCATAAAAGGCCCTGCCCCGGGACTTGCTCCCCGTGGATCCAGTGTGGTGTGGAAGTCTGTGAGCCCGGGTGTAGGCTGGCCGGGCCTACATGCGTAATAAAGCCCTTTGCTTTTGCATGCGTGCTTCGGCCTCCCTGGCGGTCTCTGGTTTTCGGGGGCGATATTAAAATCTGGGTACAACAAGCCCTGCAAGGAACCTTGCAGGAGGAGATGATGCACTGAACTCTCCGAACTCTCCAAGAGCCTGGCTCATCCTGCCAGCAGTGACCTCCAGGTCCCTCAAGGCTGCCCCCCCCATCCCCTTCAGAGCCAGCCCGGGCCCCCAGCTGCTGCAGGGCTCCGCCCAGCCCACGCAACCTGCAGAAAGAACACCAGCCAGCAGTTCCCCCGGGACCCGGCTGGAGCCAGGCAAGGACACGGGAGCTGCTCAGGGTGAGCTGCAGGGCGTGGCCGGATTCCAAAGAGGACTTGGGCCGCAAGCAGTTTCCAAAGACAACACCGAAAGCAAACACACAGACAGAGACGCCAGATGGCAAGATGAGGAAGGGAGATAAGCTAAGAGGAATGTATCGTTTTCGCTTTAGGCTGAACGGTCACTGTGTGGGAAACGACTCGGACTTTCAGTCTGCACGGTCACCTGTGGATGTTTTTGACTCCACCATACTCCACTTTATTGGATCGTCCGTTGCATTTTAAACTTGTCTGGAAAGTAAGCCATCAGCCCACGGGGAAAACACAATTTTACAGGCATAAATTGGAATTTGTGCAAGGAAATCCACCCTCTCTCTCCCCAGAAGCTTTGCCGCTTTCTATCTTTGCCTGCTAGGATTAAGAAGCGTCAAAGTGCATTTAGTTACATGCACAGAAACCACTTCGATGGTGAACGTATTTTCATTTTCCCCCAACGTAGCTGGTCACAAATCACCATGACGGTTCTCAGGGTTTGCTTCTGTTTTTTTCTTTTGTTTTCTTTAGTTTTTGTAAATGAAGTGCTATCTCCCATCCTGCACCAGAGATATGTGATTCAAAGCAAAAATGATTTGAATCACGTTTTTACGTCTGTGGAGACAAGTCCACAGGATCCCCAGCACAGGTTCTCCCGGCAACCGCAGCGATGTTTTGCCAGGTCAGAGGACGTCGAGGGAAAGTTCCGGCTGGCAGCTTGGTTCCTGGAAGTGAACAGACGGGATCCTGTTCCCCGAGCCAGGCCCAGAGCGACAGGGGCTGGAACAGGGCAAAGAGACTCTCCTAATGAGTCTGTGTCGGGTTCTCCCACAACTTCATCACCTGCAGCTGAATGGGGACTTGTTTTTACAGCAAAGCTGTAGAATGTTCTCAAATCCAGGCAACTCTTCCAAGGAGGCAATCATCCCTGACATCAGGGTTCAACCAGCTTCTGGACTATCTCCGCAGTTCTGAATTCTTAGTCCTGGCACTGAATGTTTTTCTTCCCTTTTATCTCGAGAGTCAACAAAACGTAATGGTGCTACCCTGGGGGAGAAACGGCCTCCAAGTTGGGTCCCTCTTCAAAGGAAATAATACAGGCATCCATGGAGACCTGGGTGGCTCAGTCCAGGGTCCCACTCCTGACTTCGGCTCAGGTCGTGATCTCACGGTTCATGTGATCAAGCCCTGCCTTGGGCTCTGTGCTCACAGAGTCTCGCTCTCTTCCTCTCTCAATCTGCACCTCCCCCACTCAACATACATAAATGTTGAAGTATATGTGTGTATAATGTATATAAAGTATGTAATATATAAGATACGTGTTATACAATATAATTACATATTGTAAATATCACACATATATATTATACCTAATATTATAAATATAAGATGCATGTTTTATATATATTTGTATATGTACAATAAATGTATATGCATGCTGGATTTCTAACTCCTACGAGGCTCAGAAGATCACCTTATTTGAAAGTAGAGTCTTTACATAGATAATCAAATTAAAATGTGTTCATTAGAGTCGGTCATCCCTTATAGCCAGAGTCTTTACAAAAAGGAGAAATTTGGACACAAAAAGAGACCCACAGAGGCATGATCTAAAGAGATAATTAGACCATGTCCAAGGCATGTCACGGTCTCAGGAGGCAACAACCCTGCCGGCTGCGTGTTCCCCAAGCCCCAGCTTCCAGAACCTGAAGGCAGCACTGTGCTGTTTGGGCCACCCAGGCAGTCCTACTTTGTCATAGCAGCCTAAGCACAGGCCCCTCACTAACTGGTTCCTCAACTGCATTCTTGTACGGTCCACTCTCCTCCAACAGAAATTATAGGCTGTCATTGCAACAGCTCTAAAAAGACATGGATCAATAGAATATATACTATTTGTTAGTACTAAGTGATAGGTTTGGTGGGCTCGGGAAAGGGACACCAAGATGGCCAACAGACCGCCATCCAGGACTTTCCAACCGAAGACCAAGATGGCCGACAGACCATCCCCTGAACAATACCAAGATGGCCAACAGACCATCATTTTGGAACTTTCTGTCCCTTCCCGGATTCCAGTAAAACATGTCATCTGTCCGTGGACACATAACCGGAACTAGTGCCCTATATAGGCCTCCCCCCACCTTTGTCCCCATAGTGCAACTTCCCTGGCCCATCCTGTCTGGACCAGGTGACATCGCGGGAGGGTGCTCCCCATAAGGGCCTTTTACATTTATTTCTGACCTCGGTTTTTGGTATGTCTCTGCGACTTCCAATAAGGGCCTTTAACATTTATTTTTGACCTCGGTTTTCTGTTATCATCTCTGTGACTTCCCTGCCGCAACCCCTACTGGAGTCACAGAACCTCCCCGTGGGGCCGCAGACCCCAATAAAGGCTTTCTTGGCTCCATAACTCGGTCTCTCTCTTTCCTCTTGTCTCTGCCTCCACATATTAAATCTTACACTAAGGGATTGCTTGACGCCGGGGTCTCGTAAACACCCATCTTTCATGCCCAAGGAAAACGAGGCATGGAAGCTCCTTGCCTCTCGTCTTGCTTCGTTTACTCAACCCACGCAGGCCACGGTGCATCTTATGCACTTTGCCACAAGTACACCCTTAAGGTCTTACAGTCTCCGGAACTTTCCAACTTCAGCTTCCTTAAAGAGGTCCTATCCTTTTCTTTAAATATGCATATGGAACACCAACCAACGGTAAACTGAAACGCACACATAAAGGTACTTCTGAACGTGGCCAAAAAGAAAAACAAAATTCTGGCTGCATTCAGAAAGACTGCAAAAGGTAGAAACAAAACAAACAAAAAAACCCCACAGCAACAAAAGCAGACGAGGCGCGGGCAGGCGAAGGTGGCAAGGCACGGCACTAATTCCGCTTCGTCCCCTGGCTATCACATAGTTTTCGCCTGACTTTGGGAGGACGAACCCGCCCGGGATTCTCCGTCGCTCATAAAAGCACTGAGGCCGCACACCCTGCAGACCCGCTCGGCACTGCGCATGCGCCCGACAGGCCCCGCGGGGGCGGCGGGCGCGCGAAACTGAAAGAGGAAGTCTGCAGGGACCTCGGGACTGCACTTCCCGGCTCGGACGGCTGCAGAACCAGGCCACCTGGCTGCACATCTGCCGGGAGACTGGCGGTGTCGCCCGCCTGAACGCCTCTACGCCCCCACCCCGCGAAACAGCCCCAGGGAACCTCCCTCGAGGCTCGCTCCCCTTCTTCCCTTCCTTTCCAAACTCGTCCTGCATCTGCCCCCACACCAGGAGCTCTTCGCTGTGCTGCCCTGCTTGCGGGGGTGCACGCGGACAAACTTGTGCCCGCCCGTGCCGCTTCTCGACCCCGCAGCGTAGACTGTGCGTGACCGTCTTAAACGCGCGCACGGGCGAGCACGCGACACAGCGGCGAAACCAGAGCGCGCATTCGACGACCCTCCAGGGACTGCCAGAGGCGAGCGTGCGCAGTGCGGCTCGGAGCGCGCGTGCACGGAAGCGGTTCAAGCCCGCGGCGCGCGTGCGCACACCGGCTCCGGGCCCGCGCGG
>NC_043717.1:3782534-3785017 GCF_006229205.1 Suricata suricatta | reverse complement strand
ACGGAGAGCGTGTGCGGGGGCGGGGAGCGGCGCGCTCGGGGGCGGCGCTCGGGGACCACCGCACGGCGCCCGGACTCCTTCCCGCTGTGCGTGCCGGGAGCGCCGCGCGGCCTCAGTTTCCCCAGGTGCACAGCCGCCCGGCGGGTCCCTGCTGTCGGTGCACGCACCTTGCTTTCAGCATCCCACCGGGCAGAGCTCCGCAAGCCGCAAAGTCAGCCTGGAGGCGTTGGGGGGCACCTGGCGGGGCGGGGGGGTTGCTGCAGTCCGGGGACTGGAGGCCAGGCGCCCTGCTGGGCTCCCGCGGTGCACACGGGGCGCCACGCCTCCAATGCCCGGACTGCGGAGGAGGGCGAGCCCTCTTAAGTGACTTGGGTGCCCAGAGTGACCTACAGGCCGGGCATCACTTGGGGAGGGGCCTGTCGGTGCGAGAACTCAGGGCCGCACCCCGCGGTGCATTTGCGCCCCAGCGCCTGGACGTTGGATAAAGTACAGGGATGATCAGTCCGTCTGCAGCGTAGTCTCTGCCCGCCGACTGATAACACCCGTATCAGCCCGGAAAAGTTCAGGTGCAATTCACCGAAGGAAGCGCTCAGTGCTAACTCCAGCCAGAACTGCCTTCAGCGCTACCCAAAGCCTCCGCACGGTGTTGCATAACAATATGCAGTTCTTAGGCCCATCTCTTAGCTCCTGAAAGCCCTCGCAGAAGTGTAAACGTGCCTGCGTACTTTATTGGTTCCTGTTCTAGAACCCTGCAATGGAGGACGGAATATGTGCATCACTAATCAAAACAAACTACAGCCCAGAGAGGTTAAGTCACTTGTCCAAGGTCACACAGCTAACAAGGAACCAAGCTGAAGAATGATTCCAGAAATGATCTGATTCTAGACATAAATGACCTGTTCACCTTAAACGGTGTGGGTGACCTTCTCCCCTCTTCCCCCCTGGGCAGTCTTCCTACTTTAGGTGATTCAGTAATAAGAAGACTGATTTGTTTTTAAGGCACACACAAAAAATAGTCATTCTGAACCCAGATTAATTCCCATAAATATATAAAATAAATACATAAATCCTCACGGAGGTCACCGATTGCATAGAACAGTGTATGCAGCTACTCAATCCGAAATGACTGCATTCCACAAAACTTCGGGGATTCCTAAGTATCGTTGGTAGGCACGAATTTTCCTGCCCGGGTTGGTCAAGAAGTTAAACTTTGAGACTAGTTCCTCACCCTCTAACGAAAGGCCCGCAGAACCTGTTCTGGGAAATCTCATGAATATTAATGCAAACTGAGATGTCTCATTAACATTAAAGTTATTAAACTTCTAAATGAGCTGGATGCTTGCTTCCCATTCCAGATTCCAACACGCTGTTCCCCGAAGCCAGGAATGTGGCTTATGTGCCAGGACCTGCAGGAGAAACTTTTTAGCTCAGCTGCCTCTGGCGCGTTAAGCCAAGTTCAGTGCTTTTCCCTCCGGCTCTGTGACCCAAGCCTTTGAACTGGTCAGAGAAGCAAGACTTAGTGTCCTTTGGGAAGAGAAGCCCTCGCCCGTCCCCCCTTCCCTTTCCCCCCTGAGTGTCTGTTTTATCTTCCTTTCTGATTTCACTCTTGAGGTAGTGAAGCTTTGCAGAAGTTTCTCAGAACTTTCCTCCTTCGGTTCTTTCACAAAGTATCTCTCGGAAAGCCCAGGTTTCAAGAACGTACTGCCTTCTCTCGCGCGGTCTAGTCAGTTATGCCGGTGCGATGTGTGAGCGCCTGCCTTCATTCGGTGTCTCTGCCCGCTTGGACGACGCTCTACGCTCAGTTTGTAGCAAGTCCTATTGCAGAAGGTCTGCGTCTCAGCAGGCTGAACGCATTCCCCCCCGGGAAGTTCTTTCGTGGCGCCCAGGACCGTGGTGCTGGGGACATGCACTTAAAGCAACCAGTTTCCCGAGGGAGGGCTGACGCTGGAGTCATCGGGGGAGAATGAGGAAGTAAGGGGAAATTTCGGTGGAAAGGTTGAGCACGCCGCATTGGAAGTGCATGGACTGCTGTCCTTTGTAGTGGAAGGGAGACTTTTGGATTCTGTGTTGACAAGGTAACAATCGGCTATGATCTAGGTGATAATTTTGGCTCTTGCACGCCATTTAGAGAATGAGGAGAGGGGGCCGAGATTGTTTACGAAGCGGGACGAGATTTTGACGGAAGATGACAAGTATTCAACTGTGTCTCAGCTCCCGGATGGCGAAGGTTATGTCATTAGTAAATAACTGAAATTAGGAGCAGAGGGGTGGCCCTTTGTCTTTAAAAGACAGGAAGTTTGTCAAAGTCTCGGCAGCCACACAAACACACACGGTCTGCCCCTGGGTGACTCGAAGGGGACGCTTGTAAGCGCAGACTGGAGCTGATGGTCTGTCTGTTGGTTCTTCTCAGGGCCCAAGCTGCACGCTCCCGGGGTCCTGGGCCGTACGGAGGGCCCTGGGGTCTCTGCTGCACGGGTGGGGGG
>NC_043717.1:3781004-3782434 GCF_006229205.1 Suricata suricatta | reverse complement strand
GTTTCTGTTTAGGGAAAAAAAAAAAGACTTCTCAGGAATGATTGTATCAGAACGTAGAGAGGGGGGATGGTCCAGCGGAACTCAGCCAGAGCGATCCCCTTCTGCGCTGGGTCCGCTCCGGAACGGTTCACGGAGCCTTTCCTCCGGAGCCCTGTCTGTGCCGAGGTAGCTGTGCATTCCACACACTTCACGTCGCTTGTCAAGGCCACACACGCGCTCCGTGTCTGCTCCTGAGTGCTCAGCTTCCCAGTGTCTCCTTATACCCAACGAGGGGACCCGGGACGGGGAATCGTAGCTGATGGCAGTTTGGGTCTCAGAGCTACAAGATGACCTGGGACCTCCTCCTCCGCCAGAAGGCAGGGAGGGTCTTGGCTAAACGCAGGATGATGTCAGATGGACAGAGGAATGACCACAATAGATGACAATACTCTAAAAAGCAAACCTTTATCCTAATCCTCAAGGCACAGGAGGTGGGGAGGAAGAAATCCGCAGTGAAGAAGCCAGTCAGTACACACGGAGAGCATTAGGGAAAACAGCATTTCACGGTCGCCCGTAAGGCGTTGGGACAGCAGTCACCAAGGGAAGCCAAGACCTTGGCCTCGGTGTGGGGGCCATGATGGTGGCGGAGCGGGCCACAGTGCCACCCCACAGCAGGTGCTGTCCTGAGGAACAGCACGGGGGAAAACGGCTCTTGCGGACAGTGCTGGGGCCACCCCTTAGCGGGTGCATCCCGAGCGGCTTTGCAGCGGGGGTCGGGAGGCAGCTTGCGGTCGGGAGCCTTCCAAGGCAGTGCCACCAGGGTCACCGAGTGTCTGCCGGTGGGGGGTCGCAGTAGGTCATCTGCAAGGTGTTTCTGGTTCGGAAGGCTCAGAGAACGGTAAGGGGAAGCCGTGGGAACACAGAGTGCAAGGACCCCTGCAAGGCAGCGGGCCCAGACTCCCGCCTAGGTCACACGTCCTGCCAGGGCTGGCGTCTCTCGTTTAGCGAGGGTGATGGGACCCAAGCCCGGAAGCACGGCTGCTCTGTCGGCGGTGCCTTGGGAGCTCCGGCCGCAGGGAAAGCTCTCGCCTCAAGGACTCCCTGCCCCAGTGGACCGCCGCCCGCCCTCGCTCGCGATCATCCAGTGACCGCCGGTCAGCCCTGCCCGACATGCGCAGGTGCGTCGCCCGGAGCCCAGAGACCCCTTCTCCGGCGTGGCCAGGAGCGCGCACGGCGCCCACTCAGACTCACCTTCGCGCCGCCTCTTCCTCTCCCTGTGCCCCGGCGCCCACGCAGGCAGGCGCTTACTCACCCCCGAGTCCTCAGAGCCGCGTCTCCGCCCGGTCCCGCCGCCGCCCTGCCGCCTGCTCCGCGTCTGTCGTGGGCCTCTCCGCTCTGCTCATGCGCGGCCAGCACGCCGGGCGTCGGCGGGGTCTGCGCGCTGGTGGCCG
>NC_043717.1:3761337-3780904 GCF_006229205.1 Suricata suricatta | reverse complement strand
CCCCTTGCCCTGTTTGCGTGCCTCTGTGAGGAACTTGGCCCCGGACCGCAGTCTGGGAGCATGACGGCGGGCTGTGCCCGGGCTCGGCCGGTGCCCCGTCCCGTGGCCGCAGCGCTGTGCGGGGGGACGCGCTGGGCTGCGGTCCCCGCGTGGGGAGCGTGTCCCTCCCGGAGCACGCTCGTGTGCTGTGCCGCCATCTAGCTCACCCGGTCGTGCCGAGCCTGTGACCGCAGCCTGACAGAGGAAGTCACAGTCGCCCCCGGGGCCTTGGGGACAGCAAGGCAGCTGGCCCGGGCGGTTAGGGCGGCTGCAAGCTGCAGCCCACAGGCGGTCCGTCCTGGGGCTCAGGAGGGGTGGCCCTTTCCACTGCGGAGGCTTTGTTTGGGGGGTCAAGGTTTCCGTTCAGGAGGAGTTTCAGAAAAGCATGATCGGCCGGAACCCCGAGCCCTCGGAGCAGAGATGGTCAGGGCGTTCCCTCGGTTTACGAGTTCACGGATCCCACAAACTTTGCCGAGCGGCCCGCGGGGACACAGCCCGCATCACGGCCCTGCGATCGCAGGATGCGGTCTGGGGAGCAGCAGCAGCCCAGCTGCAGGGGGCACGCCCCCTCCTCACCCCACGTACCCCTGATGCACCGTCACTGCTCTGCTCCACTGACCCGGGTTCCTAGGGGCGGGTGTGCACTGGGCCGGCAGCCCGCCGTGCCCAGCTGCGGGAGGAGGACCCGAGAGTGCAGCAGGACAGACTGAGCGGCTCCCAGGCCGGGAGGACGCCGTGTGCACATGGCCCGGGGCAGGGCTTTGGAACGAGTGCCTGTGTGTGCGGGAGAAGACGCTCCTTGGCCCGCGATGGGGACAGAGGGGGGACAGTGCTCCCAAGGCGCTGAGCCACGAGCCACAGCCATACTCGGGGAAGCGGATTTAAGCTCAGGGCCATGGCGAGACCCCTGGGGGCAGAGGGCGCTGTGGAAAGGTGTCCTTGGTGATGCAGATGACTGAGGTGTGGGCTCCGGAGACGGCCTGGGGGGCGTTCTGCTGTCCTGCTGACCGATGTCAGGACTGCAGGTGGGCCTCAGGCCCCTGTGACACGCCACCACAGACCGGCGTCTCTCTCCCAGTCCCGGAGGCCAGATGTCCAGGACCCAGGTGTGGCCGGGACCTTGCTCCCTCCAGGGTCCTAGGGGAGGGTGCATCCTCCCATCCCCGTGTCTGGAGGCTCCCAGCAGCCCTGCTTTGTGGCCACATCCCTCCCGTGTCTGACTCCGACCTTATGTGGCCTCTCATTTCCTTTCTAAACAGACATCTGCCATTGGGTTTAGGACCCACCCAGATAACACAGGATGACGTCCTCCTGAGATTCTTTATTTCATCACACATGCAAAGACCCTTTCTCCAAATCAGGCCCAATTGGCAGGGTCCCAGCGGGCAGGGCACGGATGTGTCTTGTTGAGAGCCCCCACGCAGCCCCACGGGGGCACAAGGGCTGGCGTGGGAGGAGGAGGAGGAGGGGTCCGGCTCAGGGACTGTTGAGTTCACAGCAGAGTTTGGAACTACCAAAGACAGAAATGGACTTGGGGGCAGGAGGACAGCGTGCCGCCTGCCACAGGGGGCGGAGGTGGGGACCCTTCATCGCTTCCGGGCTTCCCTTGGGCCCTCCGATTCCCCGAGCCCTGAGCCCTGCGCCCCAGCCTGCCGCTTTGGGTCCAGCCCGTGTGGACGTGCGGCCCTGCACAGTGCTGTCATTCCCTTTGAAATCAGGGCGTGAGTCCTTGGACATGGAAGGGCATGGGTCCCTGAAGGAGGTTCAGGCTGCTCTCCGATGAAGTAGAGAACTGACCCTTCACGGCCAGGCGGGCTTGGCGGGCGGTGTTGACTTCCAGTGTGTCTCTTCCTGTGGGTGCTCGGGGCAGGCGGCGTGCTGACGCTGCCCTGAAGGCACAGCAGGGCCGTGCCTGACTCTGGAGGCCGCGGGAGAACCTGCGAGCGAGTCCCTGGCTCCTAGACCGTGTTGTGTGCCACGGTTTGGAGCTGGGTCTGTTCCGTGGGCCGTCGGGACCTGAGCACCCAGACGTGGAGGAACACGCTGCTGGTGCGCGTAGCTGCTCTGTGCGCCTGCGCGGGGGTGGGGGGCGGGCTGGATGGGAGGCAGGGGAGCACTCCCTACGCTCCGCCTGCATTGTCGGCACAGAGCCGCCGGTGGGAGAGCAGAAACTGGGATATCGGGGCGGGTGCTCCGAGGTGTCTGAGGGTCGTTAACTGTCGCTGTAACTGGTTACCTCCCGGGACCTCTCTGCTCCGTCCTTCCTTCTGTCATTAGGTCCAAAGCTTGGTTACCTCAAGCGCCGAAGGCGAGGGACTCGGTGTCCTGTCTTCCCAAATAAGAGCCGTGCTCACCTTGTCACTTCACCTGCCGGATCTAGCGTCCGGCATGTAAATGCAATTACATATAATACGCACTTGCCACCTAGAGAAAACAGATCATGACAGCTCGAGCTGGGAACCTGTCATCTAAGGGACTAATTCCTGATCGTTCACGGAATAAGCACACCGGGCTCGCTCTGTCATCGGGTGGCCGTCTGGATTCCGTGCACGGCTTCCCGCGTTTGCGCCGACCTCGCCCATCCTTGCAGGGACGGTACGCCTGGGTGCGTGGCCCTGGGTCACGGGCACGTATGTCCCCAGAGAGGAGGTTTGTCAGTGGAGCCGGATACCCCATTCATACTGAGAAACGCCGTCTCCTACACAGCATCCCCGCTGAGAGGCCTCCCGTGGTCTCAATGTGTTTACAGTTTCTTCCATCCGCTGAAGCACCTTTATGGTCATCAAACCGCATTTATAAACCGCTGGGTTTTATTTTCTTGTTCACTACTTCTCTTGTCCAAATTAGCAAATTGGGCCTTTCTGCATGGCCGGCACTCACTTTCCTCTAACAAATGAAGTTGGTAAAAATACGGAATGTAAAGCTCACTTGACTGCTGCAGTAAAGTTCAGTTCACGTCCCCTTACCGTGTGAGTGGACATTAGTCCTTTGAGCGTGCACTTAAAACTACTTACAGTACTGTGGTCCCCATGGGCCAACTCAGTTGCAGAGTACCAGGAATTAAGTACTAAATAGCAGGCAAGAATTTGTCCACTGGTCTTCCTTCGAAGTCGTGAACATCACTGAATATCTTGGGCATCAAATGAGCTCTGCGTCCCTTAGGGACTACCAGTTCTCTCCCAGATACCTTTCCCACCCAGCTGAGTAAATTTTGCATTTTCTTTAACACCTGTAAATGTGTTTCCACTTAAACCCAATAGTCTTTGAACTCGACAAGAATTCTCCATTCTGATGATACGTCCCAGCTTTCAGCAAGTCCTAGGGGGCTCTGAAAATGACGCCTGATGAGATGCCGGTATCTGTCACGTACTGGGTCTCAGCCAGAGTAAGAGGGTACAAGGCCACAGGCTGGCATGCGTCAGAAAATGAACACGCAGCCGGCCGTCATTGTGTGTCCCGGGACCCTCCACCTGGTCACAGACGGGTGGTGTCATTAGCCACCACTGTGCCCCCGGAGGTCAGGATACTGAGCTTGTGCACTTCGATCAGGACGGGTCTCCCGTCACTGCTTTTGAGTCTGGGCGGTGCGCTCAGCACACAAGGAAGGGCCCACACCTTGCTGCTCTGGGGTCGTGTGCCGAAACCCTTAGGGCAGGTCCCTCACGTCCGAGATTTGTAGACCGGTTTGTATTGTGCGAGCATGTTCCTTTGAAAGGATCTTGAGTCATCTTTCTCGATTACTTCCTTATCCCCTCCCCTTTTTGAAAAATGAGGTGTATACGGAGAATCCTAAGTGATTGGTGGCTTGGCCCATTGACAGAAAGAAGTACCAGGAGATAAAGATCTGTTAGAACACCGTGGACCGAACTGTGACTCCCCCAAGTTCCCACGTTGAAACCCTTCCCTCCCAGGGCCTCAGGATGGGGCTGCGTTGGGAAGTGGGCTCCTTAACGAGGAGGTGACGGTAAAATGAGGTCAGTAGGGTGGGTCCTGACCCCGGAGGGCCGGCGTCCTCGTAAGAAGAGGAGATCAGGGGGCCCGGTAAGCAGCAGAGTCTCCAGTCTTCTTCTGTCATCTTTCCACCGTTGACCGTTGTGACACTCCTCCACCCCCACCCCCACCCAGAAGTAAGTAAACCAACATCAGGCCGCCTGGGACCGTGACACACTGTGTGGCGGTGCAGGAGGCGCACTTTGTGCTGCTCAGCTCAGACTTCCTCGCGGTGCGATTCCTAGATGCCACAGCGCTTTGCCGCGCCCTCTGTTACAGATGTTTCTGGCATCTTCTCCGTGCTGATGCTCAGCCTGCTGGTGTCACGTCCCGCCGGACGCTGTGTGAGGCCTGCCTTCAGGCCCGTCGTCAGGACAGGAAGCGGGAGGGGCAGGAGATGCTCCTGAAAGGCAGATCCTGAGCCAGTTTGTGGCTCAGTCGGTTAAGCGTCTGACTTCGGTTTAGGTCATGATCTCAGAGTCTGTGGGTTCGAGCCCCGCATCGGGCTCTGTGCTGACCGCTAGCTCAGAGCCTGGAGCCTGCTTCAGATTCTGTGTCTCCCTCTATCTCTGACCCTCCCCTGCTTGCCCTGTCTTTCTCTGTCTCTCAAAAATAAGTAAGAAACTTAAAAAAAATTTTTTTAAACAAGAAAGGAAGCTTCTTTTGGTGGGGAAAAGAACGTCTTTCAACTTTACATTTTGTGGAGGACATCTTTGGGTTCCCATTTAGTCAGAGGGCATAAAAATATATGCATTCACCGTTAAACCATAAAGCCTGTGGCTTCCGGAAATGAATTCTTAGCAGAGTTTACCCGTCTGCAGTATGAGAACGGCACAGCCATGTAGATCGCTGTGGTCGTCTGTCCCCTAACATTCACGAAGGACCTAAAGCGTTGGTGTTTGTGACATGTGCCAGTGGGAAACGGGAGAGGAGGCCCCAGTGACTAGTGAGGGGTGTGCGTGTGCGGTTATGGTGTGGCCCTCAGAACGGCCAAGGCCACGGTGCTCTTTGACAGCTCTGGGGCCGCCTCGGAAGCGTCACACGTCATGCCCTGAACCGGCCGTCACTGCCTTTGACCTTCGCTTGTTACGGCCCTTGTGGAGGAGACGCTCAGGAGGGTTCATTCTCACGCGGGGTGTTTGGTCCCCTTGAGAGTCGTTGTCCACAAGCCCCGTTGGAACAAAGGGAAGAGCAGAGCGCGGAGATCATTTTGGACCGTGTTCCGTTTCTGTTGCCGGGGGCACCACCTAAGACAGCACAGAGGATCACCCCGGCGAGGTTGGGCTGGTCAGAAATCCCATCCTGTGTCTCTGGGCGGAGTTCATGGTGTCTCAGAGACGCATTCCTTTCTGGAGGCCCTCGGACTCCCCGGCCCTCCACACCCGCACGCAGGCCTCACTCCGTGGCCCACAGCCCCTCCCTCACTCCAGTCCATCAGCAGAGTCTGACCTTTGTCAGTACGGGAGCTCCGCACCGCCCTCCCAGCACTGCTTTCCCTGCACCCCGCGGATGGTGGGGTGCCGTGTTTCTGTTTTCATTCATGCCGCAGTATCACCAAGTTCCCCTTGTCACTTCCGCTCTGGCCTTTCACTGTCCAGGCACGTTGCTGACTTTCCACATGTCCATCAGTGTCCCCACTACTTTCTCTATGATGGTCTTCTATTTTCCGTCCACGGTTGACTGGGGAGGTACTTTGTATGATTTCCAGTCCTTGTCAGTTGGCGGGAGCTGGGCCTAGCGAACCGTCTTCCCTGGGAAGGACTGTCTTCTTCGGACGGGAGCCCTCCGTAGGTGCCTACTAAGTCGGGCTGCTTGGCGGTGTGTACGAGGCTAAGGGTGTTGCATCTAGTCCCGCCTCTCGCTGCTGCGTTTTAATCCAGTTCTAGCCCTTATTAAGAGCGTGCTACCCACCTCTGCAGCTGCTGTTCTTGGTTCTTCTCTCTCTACCAGCGATTTTATCAGTTTCTGTTTCGTGTAACTGGGGCCCCGTGGTTGAGGTCATACATGCTTAGAACCGTCGCCTCTTTGCAGTTGGGAATGGCCTCTCCATCGTTACGAAGTGTCTCTCTTACGTTGCTTGCTGTGTAGCTGCTCCGAGTATTCGTCCTGAATCTCTCTGCTGTGATGTAGCCGATCTGCCTCTCTTTTGGCTGCTGCGGCCACTGGATATCTTTCCCATCCTTGAAATCTTGTTCTTCTTTCCATGTAAACTCTGTCTTGTAGACACGTTCTATCTGGATCACGGTCCTCTTTTTTAAAAATTGATTCCGGCAGGGTTTAGCTTTTAATTGTGGGTTTTAACCGTTTACACAAAATGCCAATCTTGTGAAAATACGATTTTTGTGTGGCATGTTGTTTTCTGTGTGTCTTACTGTGATGTTGTTCCTTTCATGTTAACTACATACTTTCTAGTGTACCTTTTTTTTTTTAATCATAATTTATCATCAAATTGGCTAACATACAGTGTGTATAGTGTGCTCTTGTTTTGGGGGGTAGATTCCCGTGGTTCATCACTTAACAAATAACGCCCAGTGCTCATCCCAACAAGTGCCCTCCTTAATGCCCATCACCCATTTTCTCCTCTCCCCTACCCCCATCAACCCTCCCTTTGTTCTCAGTATTTAAGAGCCTCTTATGGTCTGCCTCCCTCCCTCCCTGTAACTTTTCTTTCCTCTTCCCTTCCCCATGGTCTTCTGTTAAGTTTCTCAAGAAAGATCCACCTATGAGTGAAGACTTACAGTCTGTTTTTCTCTGACTTAGTACCCTCCAGTTCCATCCACGTTGCTACAAATGGTGTGATTTCCTTCTTTCTCATAGCCAAGTAGTATTCCGTTGTATAGATAAACCACATCTTCTTGATCCATTTTTCAGTTGATGGACATTTGGGCCCTTTCCATGATTTGACTTTTGTTGAAAGTGCTGCTGTAAATATTAGGGTACATGTGCCCCTAAGAGTCAGCACTCCTGTATCCCTTGGGTAAATTCTTAGTCGTGCTATTACTGGGTCATAGGGGAGTTCTATTGTTAATGTACTGAGGAACCTCCACACTGTTTTCCAGAGCGGCTGCACCAGTTTACAGTCCCACCAACAGTGTGACTGTTTCTCCACATCCTCGCCAGCATCAGTTTCCATCCCCAACAGTGTAAGAGTGTCCCCGTTTCTCAGCATCTTCACCAACATCTGTTATTTCCTGATTGTTCCTTTTAGCCAGTCTGGTAGGATGTGATATCTCAGTGTGGTTTTGATTTGTATTTTCCTGATGATGAGCAATGTTGAGCATCTTTTCATATGTCTGTTGGCAATTTGAATGCCATCTTTGGGAAAGTGTCTATTCATGTCTTCTGCCCATTTCTTCACTGGATTATTGGTTTTTTGGGTATTGAGTTTGGTAAGTTCTTTATAGATTTTGGATACCAGCCCTTTATCTGATATGTCATTTGCAACTATCCTTTCCTATTCTGTCAGTTGCCTATTAGTATTCTTGATTGTTTCCTTTGCAGTGCAGAAACTTTTTATCTTGATGAAGTCCCAAGAGTTCAGTTTTGCTTTTATTTCCCTTGCCTTTGGGGATGTGTCGAGTAGGAGATTGCTGCGGTGGTGAAGGTCTAGGAGGTTTTTTCCTACTTTCTCCTCGAGGGTTTTGATGGTTTCCTGTCTCACAGTCAGGTCCTTCAGCCATTTTGAGTTTATTGTTGTGTATGGTGTAAGAAAGTGGTCTAGTTTCATTCTTCTGCATGTTGCTGTCCAGTTCTCCCAGCACGGTCTGTTAAAGAGACTTGTCTTTTATCCATTGGATACTCTCTTGCTTTGTCAAACATTAATTGGCCGTACATTTGTGGGACCAGTTCTGGGTTCTCTGTTCTCTTCCATTGGTCTATGTGTCTGTTTCTGTGCCAATACCATGCTGTCTTGATGATGACAGCTTTGTAGGGGAGGCTAAAGTCTGGGATTGTGATGCTTCCTGTTTTGGTTTTCTTCTTCAAAATTACTTTGGCTATTCGGGTCTTTTGTGGTTCCATATGAATTTGAGGATAGTTTGTTCTAGCTTTGAGAAGAATGCAGTTTTGATTGGGATTGTATTGAATATGTAGATTGCTTTGGGTAATAATGACCTCTTAACAATGTTTATTCTTCCAATCCATGAGCAAGACATGTTGTTATATTTCTTTGTGTCTTCTTCACAAATTTCTTTCATAAGCTTCCTATAGTTTTCCTCATATAGGTCTTTTACATCTTCGGTTAGGTTTATTCCTAGGTATCTTATGGTTTTTCGTTCAGTTGTGAATGGGATCAGTTTCTTGATTTCTCTTTCTGTTGCTACATTATTGGTGTATAAAAGTGCAACCAATTGCTGTCTGTTGGCTTTGTACCCAGAGACTTTGCTGAATTCATGGATCAGTTCTAGGAGGCTTCTTGTGGAGTCTGTCAGGTTTTCCATGTAGAGTATCATGTCATCTGCGAAAACTGAAAGTTTGACTTCCTCTTTGCCAATTTGGATGCCTTTTATTTCCTTTTGTTGTCTGATGGCTGACGCTAGGACTTCCTGCACTATGTTAAACGGCAGTGGTGAGCGTGGACACCCTGTCGGGTTCCTGATCTCAGGGGGAAAGCTCTCAGTTTTTCCCCACTGAGGATGACACTAGCTGTGGGCTTTTCATAAATGGCTTTTACGATAAACATACGAATGCTTCACAGATTAGCGTGTCATCTTTGCTCACGGGCCTTGCTAACCTCGATGTCATTCCAGTTTCAGTACGTGTGCTGTGGAGCTGGCACTCCTCTGTACCATTCTACTTCTCCTCGCGTTTCTTTCCTACATGTTACATGTGTTTTCAGTCATTTTCTTAGCGGTTGCTCTGAAGATTATAGTTAATGTCTTTTTAATTTCTTTTAATGTTTGTTTATTTTAGAGAGAGAGAGTGAAAGAGAGGGAGACAGAGAGAGAGAGAGCAAGCAAGCGGCAGCAGAGGCAGAGAGAGAGGGAGACACGGAATGTGAAGCAGGCTCCAGGCTCTGAGCTGTCAGCACGGAGCCCAATGCGGGGCTCGAACCCACGAACCACAAGATCATGGTCTGGGTCAAAGTCTGACACTTAACCCACTGAGCTACCCAGGTGGCCCCGTTACAGTTAACATATTAATGTGCACCAGTTATGTTGCATTAATGCCAACTTAATTTAAAAAGCGTACAGAAACTTTGCTTCTATATGTCTTCATTCTCAACCCCCTCATTCATGCTGTTATCGTCATGAGAATTTCATTGTTCAACGTTATGTGCACATAGAGATTTATAATCAGTGCTTACTAGAAATTTATTTTAAATCAGATAAGAAAAAGAAGATGTACAAACAAACACATTTATCTTTTCTTTTGTGTACCGTCGTGGGCAAAATGTCTTCCCCTTCCCCACATTTGTGAACTTTAAGATATAAAGAAAAAAAGCATTCTGGCATTCGTATTGAGCATGGTTTCAGCAAAGTCTGTGAAGATTGGGGGAGAAATTTCTGCGTTGGTCGCTGCGTAATGAATGCACAAAGATTCAGGTATGAAAAGGATTGCATGTTTAAGTATTTCCAAAGCTTGATAACAGTTTCCCAAACAAAACACAAATGCCTCTCATTCTTGGGTCGTATGTCACCTTCACGTTAGAACTTTTCTTGGAGCATAAACGGCCAATCACATTGGAGGAGGAAGGACGTAATACCTAATTGTGGCCTGACGCTGGCAGTGGTACCAGGGTGACCGTCTTTTTGGACGAGGTGGTTGCGTTTTCCTGGGCTGCATGTTAAGGGGGCGTCACACGCTGCGAGAATACCTCTGGTACGCTGGACGTCCTGAACTCGCGGGCGGGTCATGGGTCCGGACCTGCTGCATCCCTGTGATTCTGAGTCAGCCCAGCCGGGAGGCGCGGCCGTGACTGAACGGCCCTCTGTGTCCGGGACGGGGGAAGAACTGATTGCGAAAGACTTTTTTCTGTGTGCAACCTGCTACAAGTATGATTCTAAAAAGACACCAGAGGCACCTGACGGGTTCAGTGGGTTACTAAGTGTCTGACTCTCGACGTCCGCCCAGGTGGCGATCTCCTGGTTCGCGCATCCGCGCTCTGAGTCGGCTCTGTCTCCAGAGCAAGGAGCCGGCCTGGGATTCTCTGTCTGCCTCTCTGCCTGCCCCTCCCCTGCTCCTGAGCTCCCTTGGTCTCTCTCTCTGTCTCCAAATAAATAGACATTGAGGAAGAAGACGGAGAGAGAACAATATGTGCGTATAAGGCTGGTAGACGTTACTCGGCATCCTTCCAGACCCTTTCCCCTCCATTCCGGACCCTTTCCTCTCCATTGCATGTATCAGCCTCTTGTACGAATGAACGTAAAAACATTTTAATTTGCGGGATCGACAGCTGACCCTCCTTGGACGGCCCCACTTCAAGATGGTAGCTCTGTTGACTTTGCAGACGCGGACGCAGGCTCTTTGCCCCCCACACGGCTGGGGGACCTTCAGGCAGCACAGCCGAGAGCACCCTCCCAGTGGGCAGTGGGACACGTGCCCCTGTCGTGATGGCACCCTGGACCCTCTCCTGGCCCCACACCCACCTCCGCCGGACCACCTGTCTGTGGGTGCTTTGTGTGTGAGGAGCGTCTCCATTCTGCGGGTGGGCAGGTGGCATCCCCGGGGGCCCTGCTCGTCAGTAATCTGCCAGCCGACCGTCCGCATCATTACAGGCATCCCGGAGCCTGCTCTGCCCCAGGACGGTGTGGCCGTGCCACCACCACCCCGCGTCCAGCGGGTCTCCGGTGCCTGGGGAAGCCTGGGCTCAGGACAGGAGCTTGGGAAGCCTGGGGCGGGCGGGGCTGGGGAGGGCCCTCTACAGGGGCGCTCTGGTCTTTTCCTTCCCTTGTGTTTTCATTACTGCCTCTTCGCATTTGCACCCGCAGCCTCTGCGGCACCTTTAGGAAAAGCGCCTTTGGCTCCGTTTCGAGACATCACCTCTGGATGCGGTGAGCCCATGCTCTCTTCCGGACAATTCCTATCTCCTGTATCCCGTCCTCCAACAGCTGAGGCCACGGGGACCATTGTCCCTGTGGCACCGTTGACAGCCTTCAGCAGGCCGTTCCCTTTGATAAGGTGATGCCCGTAGGGAGTGGGAGACCCAGCCTGCAAACGCAGCTCCCCATGGGCCCCCAGGCGTGACTGGTCCCCACACACATTCCCCCTCCTCCCGGGCACAGCTGCTGGCAGCTGCCAGTCTGCCACCCCCAGGGCTCTCGTGCTCCGAGATGGCACCGTTCACGCGGTGTACCCCGTCTGGTGTCTTCTGTGCTGTGCCTCACGGCACCGTGGGCCCCTGCCGTCGGGCAGGCTGACCGGTGTCTCCAGTGCCCTGGCGATGCCTGCGTAGCCTGTGTGGGCCTCAGACCCCCGTGGGAAGGCAGAGCTGCTCAGGAGGACCCGGACCGCTCAGGGCGGCCTCCGTGCCCAGGCGGGGGACTTGTGCTGTGGGTCGGCCGAGAAGTCTGTGGAGAGCTCGCCCCGTGGGGCGCGCTGGGCCGGCCGCTGCAGACTGCAGCAACGTCCGCGCTTCGTTCTCGCAGCGGGCCGGCTCGGCATCAGGGAGTCTGCTCCCGGCTCCTGGAGGACCCGTTCCACAGGAGAGAGCGAAGCAGGGCACCTGTGAGCCCCGAGCCTGGGTGTGCAAACCAAGGACCGGTGGATGGGGTCAACGACGGGGACGAAACTTTGCAGCCCGTGTGAGTCTCTGGGTCCTGGCACAGGTCAGTGGTTCCGGGGACAGGCAGGTGTGCCTGGTGCCCAGGAGGCCCAGGAGGCCCAGGAGGGGGGCCCTCGGTGACCGACGGCCTGCCTCCTGTGTGGTCGGGACGCTGTGCCCGGGCCTCAGTCTGCCCACCTGAGAGCTGGGTATGGCCTTCTCCTCGTGCATAGCACAGAGGGCGGCCACACATTCCAGTGCCACTCAGCCCACGGGAAAGGCACACATTCGTGTTGTGTCCTGACCATGAACGCCGAGGACACCTCACCCGAGGTTCTGAGCCGGGTGCAGGCACCGCCCTCCTGCACGGGGCTGGTGGAAGGCCACATCGGCCCTCGGGCTCGGCGGGCCTGGGTGGAACTGGGAATCTGCATTTCCTGCGAGCGCCCGGGTGACACAGGTGCACGGAGGCCGGTGTGGGTGGGACTCGGGGCGAGCCGGGGCCGGCGTCCCAGTGCCCGCAGCCGACACGGGACCGGGGGACGTGCGGCGGCCGCGCACGAGAACGGGGTCACGGGCCTGCGCACAGGGCAGCGTGTCTGTGCTGCGTCCTGTGTACGCGGCCTCCTGGACCTGGAGTAAGTCGGGGGCACGCCGAGTCTCCTTTGCTTCTGTTCATTTACCTGATTGAGCTGCGGGGACTAAGTCACTGTATTGCTGTTTCAGCCTTCAGGAAGCGGCGGATAGTGTGTCCTGCGGTTTCCGGGAGATGCGCTGGGTGTCCTTCACGCTGCTGGAGGGCTTCCTGACTGCACCCCCTGGCCACCCGGGCCCCTGTCCTTGACCTGGCAGGTGCCGCAATGTGTGTAGGGAGAGGTTATGTGACACCTTGACTCCTGAGAAAGTGTTTCTTCCTAGGCCAAAGGCACAAAGCAGCACCGCTCAGTGTTGCGTCCTTGCCTACAAAGATCGTGGTTTCCAAGAGACAGGCCCGTGGTGCCCAGGTGTTCGGCGGACTTCATGTGGCCCGTGGTGCCCAGGTGTTGGGCGGACTTCATGTGGCCCGTGGTGCCCAAGTGTTGTCCCGGGGGCCGGCCCAGGGCTGTCCGTTCCCCAGCACCAGGACCATGCTGTGTCCCGCGGACCCTTTCTGACCCTGTGCCATCGACGGCAGCTCCCAGTGTCCGTTCTCCTCAAGGGAAATCTGAGTGCGTCTCCTACCACGGCCTCACACGTGGGGCCATTGCGAACCCATGGGAGCTGCGCTGTCCTGCGTGTGGGGCGAGTGTCCAAATGCGAGAAGTTCTGTTCTCGGCATTGCTGCGCTTGCTCCCGTCCGCGAGAGCCCGGTCCTGTGCTCCGAGGACCTAACCGTAGGGCTCGGGTGCCCGCGGCACAGTCCTCCGCAGCAGCACAGGTGACATTTGACGAAGGAAAGTCGAGTCCCCAGAAACGTTTGTCCCCTTGCCCTTCAGGGCCAGTTTACTGTACGGTTGGATCAGGTTTTTTTATTTTTAAGTTTATTTATTTATTTTGAGAGGGAGAAACAGAGCATGAGTGGTGGAGGGGCAGAGAGAGAGGGGGAGAGAGGGAGAGTTCCAGGCACGGTCCGTGGCCAGCGCAGAGCCCGATGCAGGGCTGAATGCCGTGAACCATGCAGTCATGACCTCAGCCTAAATGACGAGTTGGCCGCTTAACTCCTGAGTCACCCCGGCGTCCCGGTTGGATCAGTTTCAGCGTGTGATTCCCTGTCTGACCTCTTTCATCCGGTGTAATTGACCTGAAAGTCGTTCGTGTTACTGTAGGTAGCCGTGGGTTGTATTTTCCTTTCGACTCCGCGCTTAGGCATATAGTTAACTTTTTCGGGACCCCCCACACCCTTCACCAAAGCTGTTTCTATACCCGGGGTTGCGTGTCAGCTTGCTAATGGTGCTGTAACAAATCGTCACAAATGGCTTAATGGCGGCTGGGTTGCAACAACACAGATTTATTATCATACTGTTCTGGAGACCAGACGCACAACACTAGTCTTGGCGAGTCAGATGGACGTGTTCACAGGCTCTGCTCCTCCTGGGCTCCCGAGGAGGAGGAGAATCCCTTTTCTTGCCTTTCTTCCTTCTGGAGCCTCCCACAGGCCTTGCCTCCTGACCCTCCCTCGCGCCCCGCTGCTGGGTCTGTGCTCAGCCCTCCTCTGCCTCTGACCCGCCGGGCTCCCCTTAAAAAGACCCTGTGAAACGCCGAGAACCAGCTCCCCATCCCAGGCCCCTTCATGAGGTCACACTGCACGCTGGGTCACAGCCTCTTTTGCCTGCGAGGTGACGGTTGACAGGTTTTGGGGACACGTGTGTAGTAGACATTTGTGGGGTTGCTATGCCGTCTACTGCAGGGTTTTTTGTTTTTTGGGGGGTTTTTTGGTCTCATCAGTGAGTTGTAATGATTGGTCCCTTGTGCAAGGAGATTTGTGACGTTCAGTTCCTAGATGCACGTCGTGTGCGTGTGTGTGGTAAATGTCTTCGCCTTTTGTTTTCTTCCCAGGGTCTTTGAGTTTTGATAAAAGCCTGTTTACCCGCATGTTCCCCTGTGCGTCTTGCATGTTGTGTTCTCTGTAAGAAAACCTCATAGCACCTGAGATTCCAAACGTGTGTGTGTGGAATAAACTTCTCTGTTTATCTCTACACGTTGCACAGTTTTGGTTTGGTGTTCAGGTCTCTGATCCTACGTACCCATGTTCACGCCTCCCCCCACTCTGCAACTCAACTTCCATACGTAGGTGGGTGATCTAGCAACATGTTCGGAACCAGTTCCTGTTTTAAATGGGTTTTAGAAATGGAGTATGAATTACCAGCGGGGGGAAAGAACCCTTTGAGCCCCTCCATACCCGCTAAGTGACGGGTCGATGATGCCGGCGATTCATGCCAAATGCTAATCAAAGGTGTGCACTTTACCGAGGAGCACACGGAGGCTCGTAACTGGCCGTCCGTTTACGCCGTCACATTTAGCATCCCTCCCTTACGGTTCAGACCCGATCGCTTACAGCACGGGCAGCCGTCCGTCCGATGCTCCTAAGTACTTTTCCGTGCGCCCGCTAGAGCAAGCAAGCCTGCAGTTTGCAGCAAATACTGCCGCGGCTCCTCAGTTCATGCTTGCTAATTACTCATTTCCGCCCTTACATCTGGAAAACAAGGAAGGGCTACCTTTTACACGCAGGCTTGTTTGTAGAGCTTAACTGGGTGCTGCAGGCCGGAGGCAGGCCTCTCCCGGCTGCGGAGGGCACACAGAGCCTTGCTGGGCGCGGGCATCCGGGGCTCGGGGGCGGGAGACCCGCCGCGGGCTGCGGAGCTCCTCGCCGGCCTCCCTTCCTGCGGTGCTCCCGGGTCACAACCTCCTGGGCCCCGCTTTGCTTCTCCGCCCGTAGTGCTGGGGGTCCCTGTCCTCAGACCCCCTCCCGCTCCGCCAGCCTCTGCTTGCTGCTCTCTGTCACACGACCCTTCGTGGCTACCAGGCCACTGGCGTTAGCACAGGGCGGCGTTTCACCGAGAAATCCTCGGATTTACACACGCGCATTTTCTCATTCCTTTGGCGGTTTTCCCCCCCTTTGCTGGTGTTTCCCCTTTGTTCTTTCAAGAAGCACCAATGAGCTCTGTGGTTCCCGTCACGGATTTACTGCACTTACACCAGGGACTGTTTTGGCCTCAATTATCACGTTTTTCTGGGCGCCTGTCACATACTAGGTACCCAATAAATAATGAGCTTAATCAAATCGATCGCGTTTCAAGCATTATGCCCTTTCTCTGATCCCCAGATCAATGTCTGGTTCTTAAGATGGTCTGTCTGTGATTCTGTTCAATGTTGCGTGTCGTATTTACTTTTATAATATAGGATGTTTCCAATTTATAAATATGTAGTCCAGAAGGACCTCTGTGCTCAGTCGTTTGAAACTTTGGCTTAATTTTAATTTGGGGGAAAAATCAAGTGCATTGCTTTGGATTCTCCTGATTATGATGACAGCTTTGGTTTTTTTCTTTCTTTGTTTTCTTTTTCCTGCGGTATCCAAAGCATAAATGAAATAATCGGTGGAGGTCAGCCAGGAGCAATCAGCAAATAATATTTTTGGATCACACATAATTAAGCAAAACAAGCCAACACTACAGTTAAATATCAACCAAGGTGGTTTTGTGTCTTGTGGTGCTTTGTGACCTTCTATTTAATGGAAGGAGATTTCGGGAAAGATCTGTGGGAATCCTGAAAGAATAGCGTTTCTGTTTGTGACTTTCTGCTGCACCAGATTTTTACAGGTTTGCTTTGGTTTTGTTTTGCCTTCGGACTTTAGGTCCCTTTCCTTGTGATGTCTGGATGCCTCTGGCTTTTGTTTGGACCTGGCGTCCTGGCTGGGGCGTCTCCCCAACCCCCCAGCCCCACCGTGCGCAGCAGGGTCCGGGCACATGTGTGACGGGGTGGTCGGGCACCTGTGGCAGCAGCAGGTCAGGCCCAAATCTCCGTGTGCGCGTGCAGCAACTGCTTACAGCGTGTGGACGGTTCCTGACGGTCGCCGTCCGTCATAAATGCCGCCTCACCCTCCTCCTGGGTCCTCCTCGCCCAGGTGGGGCGGCAGGGAGGTCTTCCGGTCCCAAGGGCCAGGGCTCCAGGAGCCCCTGTGTGAAGAGGTGTGCCAGGGACCACGGGGCACAGTGCTAGGCAGGGCATGTGGCTCCACTGCCTGCCCGGCGTCGGGACACGGGTTTGCCTGTGCATTGCCGGCTGGCCACGGCGACGTGTGGGGGCCTGTGGTCCCCGAGTTTTCAGTGGCTCCGTGACGGGTTCCTTTACTGGGACTCAGATGTGTGGGGCAAGTGGGTACAGCGCCCACCCCTTCCCAGCTCACAGGTGGCTTTCGGGGGGAGGGGAACGTCTGCCAGCGCCCCGGAAAACCCGGCCAGTGACGTAAGCCCAGGGGCCCCAGAGACTTCCAGTGCTGAGGTGCCTGATGAGTGCAGCGTATCCCTGGTACCCGCGGAGGGGGTCTGCCTCGCGGGAAAGAAGCAAGATGTTGGTGCTGCTGCTGGTCGCTCAGCACGGGACTGAGGGTCCAGGGCCGACCAGTGGACGCAGGACGCAGCGAGGTCCTAGCCCAGGACAGTCAGGGGTGGTGGGAGAGTCAGGCTTGGCAGCCGAGTGAAGCAGGCACGAGGAGGGGGGCAGCCCGCTCTAAAAACTGAGGGAAGAGCCAGGGTCCATGGGGGTGGAGGGTGAGGGCGCCTGCCCAGCCCCGGTCCAAGCAGAAAGAACCACGGTCGGGGTCGCGAATGGGGACGCCCCCGGGTGCGCCGAGCCCACAGTTGGGGATGTGTGGATGTGGACGCCCACAGAGCTGCTGGCCAGAGTAGGGTTTCATAATCCATGAACCAGCCAGTGTGCAAAGCCGAGGTGGCCTTGGCAGACAGCCGTGGCCCCGCCTCGCCAACACGCAGGGCCGTCAGGCCCAGAGGCCTCTAAGGTGTGGGATGTAGTGCCATGAGTGCTTCCACCTCCAAGAGAACTGGCCTCTGCCTTTGGGTCTTGGACTTGCCTGGAAGGTGGTGGGTGTGCGCTCCCGCCCGGGCCTCCTGTCCCCTTGCCTGAGCAAGAGGCAGATGGGGTGAAGCCGGCCCTGACTGTGGGAGGCATGAGCAGTTCCTACCCGGACGACTTTGGCAACCGTTAGGCAGCTCTAGAAGCAGGAACAGCCGGCTGTGTGCGTGCAAGTGTAGGTGAACACGTATGTGAGTGTCCGTCTGTCTATATGCGTGTACCGCAGGCTCTGGGCTCCGAGCTGTCAGCACAGAGCCGGACGTGAGGCTTGAGCCCACGAACCGTGAGATCCTGACCTGAGCCGAACTCAGACGCTTAACCGACGGAGCCACCCGGGCGCCCCAGTATCACTACTATTAACGCTGGGTATGTATTTGATATATAGGGACGTAGGTGTAAATATCGCCAGTGCCATTTATCACGCTGTGTCTAATTTCCTGTCCACAGGTATCAGTGGTAGTACTATAATTATTTCCAGTCATACAGTTCGATGCTTGTTAACCCACAAAGGCCCCGGGATGCTACCTCAGTTGTCTGAGGCTGTACTGGTAGAAAGTCTCCTGGGATCCAATTCCCGGCCTGACCTGTCACCGCACACGATGCAGCCTCCTGAACCCGTGGGAAACCTGTGCCACGGGCTCTGCTCCCCGGGGCGCACACTGAGCTTCTGACGCCCTCGACATGTCCTAACCGATGAGAACTCTCGAGGGTCTTTGTTCTTTAATTTCTTTTCTTACGTTTAGTTGCTTTTGAGAGACAGAGCTTGAGCAGGGGAGGGGTACAGAAAGAGGGAGACACAGAACCGGAAGCAGGTTCCAGGCTTGAGCTGGTAGCACAGAGCCTGATGCTCAGAGACACAAACCATGAGATCATGACCTGAGCTGAATGCGGACTATTGACCGACTGAGCCCCTTCTCCTGCTCCTTCCGGGCATTTCTCCTCTTCCTCCTCCTCCTCCTCCTCTCTCCCCCTCTCTCCCTCCCCTCTCCTCCTCCCCGCTCCGCCTTCCTTCTTCTCACTCTTATTTTTTGATGGCCAAGACGTCTTCACCCATCCATGTACCCACGGGCACTTAGGCTGCTTCTGTATCCTGACTGTCGTAAATACTGCTGCCGTGAACATGGAGCTTCAGATGTCTTTTTCATTAGTGTTTCAGTACTCTTCGGACTAATACCCGCAGGTGGGACTGCTGGATGGTGTGCACATTGTTCTTTTCCAGGAGCCTCCACACTGCAAGCCCCACACGGCTTGTGTTCCCACCCGGAGCAGCGCACCAGGGTTCTCTTTTCGGCGTTTCCTCGCCAGCGCTTGTTAACCTTTCTGGGGATGGCCGGGCGGACTCATGGGAGCCGACGTCTCTGTGCACTTGGGGACTGAGCCCGTTGCCTGTGCCACCTGACTGTGCACTGTCGGAACAGAGTTGACGTGCAGCCTCCCGCTGGTGTCACAGACGTGTGTGCCCTGGGAAGGACCCCATCACGGGCCGTGAGGTGCAGCGTCAGCACAAACACGGCCTGAACTGGCTGCTCTGTCCTCACGCAGGGCTTCTCCGCAGTGCCCGCGGCCAGGCGCCCGGCACTGAGGACAGACACCGGGCCCTGTCCGTGTCCCCAGGCTGCAGAGGGCCATCCCACAGACCTCATGCTGCTGTCCGCAGGCACCTTCCCTGCCGGGTGACGCTGTCACGCGCTGGCACAGGGACATCCCCACCCTGTGTGCACGTTTCGGCTCCAGCACACACAAAATTGCGTCCCACATGGTCTAACCTTAAACAGGACTTCGTCCCGTCCCCAAGTTTTCCTCCCATATCATGGCCGCACAGACACTGGAGCACAGAGGCAGCAGGCAGCCCCAGCCGCTGCTCAGGACGGACGACCGCGGTCCCTCCCCCACGTCCACTCTGCTGCACGGCTGTAACGTCCGTGCACCCCGAGTGCTCCTGTCCTGGACGTCGCGGGCCAGCGCAGCCCCGGCCGGTGCTCAGGATGAACGGTCGGCCACTGTTCCTCTCCCACTCCACTCTGCTGCACAGCTGCGACATCCGGGCACCCCGTGTGCTTTCTTCGTAGACGCCCCGGGCCGGCGCAGCCGCGGCCGGTGCTCAGGACGGCCGGCTGGTGTCCCTCCCTCATGTCTGATCCGCTGCACGGCCTTGAGGTCCGGGCACCCCGCGTGCTCCTCTCCTAGACGCCCCGGGCCGGCGCAGCCCCGGCGGGTGCTCAGGACGGACGACCGCTGTCCCTCCCCCATGTCCGCTCTGCTGCACGG
>NC_043717.1:3727637-3761237 GCF_006229205.1 Suricata suricatta | reverse complement strand
CTCTGCTGCACGGCTGTGACATCCGGGCACCCCACGTGCTCCCTTCCTAGACGCCCCGGGCCGGCGCAGCCCCGGCCAGTGCTCAGGACGGACGGCCACTGTCCCTCCCCCATATCCGCTCTGCTGCACGGCTGTGACGTCCGGGCACCCCGCGTGCTCCCCTCCTAGACGCCCCGGGCCAGCGCACCCTGACCCTGAGCACCACCGTCTCTCTGTCTCTGCAGATACCGAGCGCCTGTACTCGGAGGTTTTCCAGGACATATGTGGCCGCTACGGGAAGACGTACAGCTGGGAGGTCAAGTCCCTCGTCATGGGCAAGAAGGCGCTGGAGGCGGCGCAGATCATCATCGCCGTGCTGCAGCTCCCGGTGACCGAAGAGGAGCTGCTGGAGGACAGCCAGACGAAGCTGCAGGAGGTCTTCGGCTCGGCTGCGCTGATGCCAGGTACCGTGCCCGCAGCGTCCCCGGTCCTACGTGTGCGCATCCCCAGTGCCGCCATCACGGCCGCGGCCGGTGCAGGGCGTGCTTCGGGACGGGTTCTGTCTCTACTTCCCGCACCGTCTCTACCCCTTTGAGGCTCAGCACCTCCAGACCCCGTTTGCTGAGCCACATGCTGCGATTCCAGCTTGTCTTTTCAGGGGCTTTGTAAAAGTAATGGACCTCCCCTTCCCGAGCTCCCGGAGGTCCAAAAACGCATCAACAGTATTTCTTTCTTTTTTATTTTTATTTTGATCATGTTTATTTTTGAGGGAGAGTGAGAGACCTAGCACGAGCAGGGGAGGGGCAGAGAGAGAGGGAGACACAGAATTGGAAGCAGGCTCCAGCCTCTGAACTAGCTGTCAGCACAGAGCCCGACGCGGGGCTTGAACCCATGAACCAGGCGATCATGACCTGAGTCTAAAGAGTGACAGTCAACTAACTGAGACACCCAGGAGCCTGTGTTTCAGTGTGATCTGGAGATTATACTCAAGACAGAATTGCTTCCAAGTTTAATGGGTGGTTTTGCCTTTTCCTGTTCAAAACCAGGTGCAACATCGTTTCGCAGACGGATGGTAAACAGCCAGTTAACTGTTACCAAAAAAGCCTATTTTTTTTTAAGTTAAAGGCAAAATTCATTTCCAGCAGGTCTGTGTGTGTGCCCTTTGCCCCTCTCTTTACTTGTTTTCCTTTGAAACCAAAGATGACTCTTCTCCCTTGGGGCTTGTTAACTAAAGACTGATCAGAACTGAATTGTCTGCTGTTTATTGGCTAAAAGTGAGAAGGTCAGGAATGTTCTAGATTACAGGGCCAAAAGGCAGTTAAAAATGGAGTCCTATTTTAAGAAATAAAAGAAAGAAAGGTGAACACTGTCTTTGGAAGACCTCATGTGAGAGAAGAAAAAAAAATTGTACTTCCAGCAGTAATTCTTAATTTTAAGTTTTGGATTTATAGTTTGTTTTTAATATGTATACATATATCCAGAAGTGCAAATGGACTGTTTCCTGGACCTGGAGAATATGCCGTAGAGGCCGTGCGAATCCCAGTGATGGGTCACATAGCAGCCCCGTGGACGGCCCGGCTCACAGGCACGTCTGACCCTCGGGCGAGGTTGTGTTAATCCTGGTGAAACTCACAGGAGAAGACGTCCCTTCCCGTCCATCTGTTAAGTGTCCATTCGGGACTGGTGGTTACCTAGGACCCCGCCGGCCACCTCTGAAACTTCTTCATCTTGCAAAACAGAATCTGCGTCCCCGCCATCCACCGAGTCCCCACAAACCCCTGGGGTCTGTTAGTAGCCGTTCTAAGAACGGTGAATAATGTGACGAGTCATTGTCCTTTCCAGTTCTGTGCCTCTAAGGAAGAGGGAGGGGCTGCGTTAGGTCACATGCCTTTGCCTGTTTCTGGGTCTTCCATGGAAAAATGTCGGGGTAATCCTTTGCCTGTTTTTAAAATAGGGTTAGTTTCTGCTTGTCGTTAAGTGGTACAGATTCTTTCTGTATTCTCTTTAAACTCCTCGTCAGATACATAGTTTGCAAATACTCGTGTTTCCTCATCAGATACATAGTTTGCAAAGACTCGTGTTTCCTCATCAGATACATAGTTTGCAAAGACTCGTGTTTCCTCATCAGATACATAGTTTGCAAAGACTCGTGTTTCCGATTCATAGGTTGCTCTTTTCCCTGTCTCGTGTCTTTTGATGTGCAGAAGTTGTTGTTTTTTTAATGTTTATTTCTTTTTGAGAGAGACACACAGTGTGAGCAGGGGAGGGGCAGAGACAGAGGGAGACACAGACTCTGAAGCAGGCTGCAGGCTCTGAGCTGTGCAGAGCCCGACCTGAGACTGGAGCCCGCGAGCAGTGAGATCATGAGCTGAGCTCAAGTTGGCGCTTAGCCAACGGAGCCACCGGGCACCCCGATGTGCAGAATGCTTTATGGCTGATGCAGTCCCGTGTTCCGATGTTTGCTCTCACTGCCTGTGCTTTTGGTGTCCTACCCAAGACATAAAATCCAACTGCATAAAGCTTTCCCCTATTTTCTTCTAAGACTTCTCTCCTTTAGGTCTTAATTAATTTTGAGTGGATCTTTCATGTAGGATTGAGAGTGTGACTTCATTCTTTTGCACGTGGACATCCCGTGTTCCCAGTTTGGTGAGAGTTTGTCGAAGTGACTACCCTTCCTTCTCTAACGAGTGGTCTTGACATCTTGTTGAAGATCATTCAGGCACACGTGCGGGGATTTCTTTCTGTGCCTCCTACTCTCCTGGTGGGTCTGCACGCCAGCACCACATTCCTTCACTGCCTCTAACTTTACGTTTGCCAATCAAGAAACGTAAGACCTCCGACTTTTATTTTTCTTTTCAATATTTTTTTGAATTTTTATTTTTCCTAACATTTATTTATTTGTTTATTTTAATGTTTTATTTATTTTTGATAGAGACAGAGCATGAGAGGGGGAGGGGCAGAGAGAGAAGGAGACACAGAACCAGAAGCAGGCTCCAGGCTCTGAGCTAGCTGTCAGCCCAGAGCCCGACACAGGGCTTGAACCCACAAACGTGAGATCTGACCTGAGCCGAGGTCAGAGGCTTAACCGACTGAGCCACCCAGGTGCCCCCATTTATATATTGTTAAGAGAGAGAGAAAGATGGAGTGTGACCACAGGAGGGAAAGGCAGAGAGACAGGAAGACAGAGGATCCAAAGCAGGCTCCCGGCTCCGAGCTGTCAGCACAGAGCCTGACACGGTCCATGAACCATGAGACCATGACCTGAGCTGAAGTGGCACATTTCACCAACTGAGCCACCCAGGCGCCCCTTCCTTTTCAGTATTTTTATGACTATTAAGAGTCCTTGAAGGTCTACATAAATTTTTAAATGGATTTCTGAATTTATGCAAAAAATGTCAGTAGGATTTTGGTGCTGATTACTCATAATCTGTATATGGCTTTGGGTAGTGTGGACATTTTAACAGTATCAGATTTTCCACTTCATGAACATGGGATTTCTTTGCTGTTATTTGTGTCTTTAATTTTTTTTTCAGCAGTGATTTATAGTTTCAGTGTACAAGTCTTTCACTGTCTTAAACACTATATTCTTCTTTGATGTATTACAAAGAGAATTGTTTTAACTTTCTTTTCAGATTGTTCACAGTTACTATATAGGAATGCAGCTGATTTTTACAGGCTGACTTTTGTATCCTGCATGTTGCTGAATTTGTTTATTAGTTCTAACCGTTTTTGTGTGTTTGGATCTTCAGGCTTTTTTACAAAAGCAAGATCAGCCATCTGTGAACAGAGATAGCTTAGCTTTTTCCTTTACAATTTGGATGCCTCTTGTTTCTTTCTCTTGCCTGATTGCTCTGGCTAGGATTTCTAGTTCTGTGCCTAGAGTGACAACAGAAAGCATCCTTATCTTGTTCTTGATCTCAGAGGAACCGCTTTCAACCTTTCTTTTTATTAAGTATGATGTTAGATGTGAGCTTTTCATATAAGGCCTTTGTTATGTTGAGGTAGTTTTATTGTGCCTCGTTTTCTTTTTCCCATTTTGAGTGTTCATATGATGACAAGGTATTGACGTTTGCCAAACGCTTTTTCCTATTCAGTTGGTATTGTGCTTCATTCTGTTAATATGAGGTATCACACTGATTTTTGTGTGGACCATCCTTGTATTTCAGGAATAAGCCCCGCTTCGCCATCGTGTAGAATTCTTTTAATATGCGGCTGAAATCGGTTTGCTGGTCTTTTGTTGAGTATTTCTTCATCAATATCCGTTACAGATAGCGATGTATACTTTTCTTGTGGTATTTCTGTCTGGTTTTCCTATGAGCGTCGTGTGGGTCTCCTAGAATGACTGTATGGAGTCTCCTGTTCAAAGGTTTGGGAGAGTTTGAGGAGTATTGGGGTCAGTTTGTCTGTAATGGTTTGGTAGACTTCACCAGTGACGGTTCTTTTCCTTGCTGGGAGCTCTGTGTCTCCTGAACCAATATCCTTACCATTTTAGGTCTGATCAGGCTTTCTCTTCCTCGCTTTGACCTTGGTAAAGTGTATGTTTCTAACAACGTATCCATTTTTTCTAGGTCATTTGGTTCTTGGCATACACTTGTTTACATGATTCTCCTAAAACCTTTTACCCGCTCCCTGTGGCCTTGATTTTAATGTCTTCTCTTTGCATTTCTGAGTTTAGTTATTTGAACCTTCTCTTGTTTTTTTTCTAGTTAATCTAGTTAAAGAGCTGTCTTTGCAGTGAATATGTATTATCTGTCGGCATTTAAAATCAAGCGCCCGTCATGTATTAAGCACGCAAATACCTTTTTTCCCTTATCCATGCAAACCTTTCAAGGGCTTTTCCTTCTTGTATTTGTGTCCTGTATTCTAAGCTGTACTTGACATATGCCCTACCACAATGCCCAGGAAATAGGACAGCTTTGTCAGTGGGCACAGTTGTTTGCCAGAATGCTAGCTAACAGGTGTAGGTTATGAAGTGTGTTTGGTGATCGAGTCCGTCCCATGTTCCTCTATGGCTTTCCCGGTGCCAGTCACAGGGAATCAGAGAAGATCGCCGCATCCAGAAGTCTGTACCTTCCAGCGGAGGCACGAGCACTTCCTCAGTGCGAGTTTAGTCCTACGGAACTTTCTGGATGCCTGCTTCCTCTGCCACCTCTCCCCCTCTGGTAGCCAGTCCGTGATATCAAGGACCTATTTCTTTCATCCTGTGAGTCTTCCTACTCCAATACAGGACCTTTTGTATACACTTCCCTGATCCTTAGCCTCTCCGATGAGTGTACGTGTCTGTATCAGCGACGCCAGACTGTGCCTTTGTAAACACAGGGTCCTTTCCACCCCCCACACGGACTGAGAGCAGAGTCCCGACAGTGGGGGAAAGAGAACAGCGGTAAGAGAAACCTCACAGCGCACTGTCTCGCTGCGTCCCAGCTGGGCCTGCGGTCCGCATGCCACCTTCGTGGTCTGACTGGCTGAGGGTGCAACACCACAGGTAAAAATCCTACTGACCCTGAAGGGGAAGGAAACCGGAGAGGAAGACGTGTGGCCGGCTGCAGGGAGAACAGAAGGACCGTCTGCAAACCTGCTGATCCGGAAACTCGTCTCTCTGCAGGGTTTCTGGTCCGTAACTCGCCAGTCACAAAAATCACAATATGGCAGGGCGGGTCTTGTACCCCAAAGGACATACGTGTGCTTCACCGCATCAGGTCTCCCTTCTGCACCCCACTTGTCACCCCCTTACCTGAGCCAGCGCTGCACTGCGCTGGGAACAGGCTGTCCTGGAGCCGTGGCGGCACCGAGTGTATTCGGAGAAGTGGCCGCCATCGTTTTCCGGAGCCTGGCACTCATGCTGGCCCTCACTGCTTGGTTCCCGTTATGACGATCACTTAGCCCTGGACGGCTTCTAGCTCTTCTCTCTCTGAAGGTGCTCTCTGGTAGGGTATTTTTGGTTCCGGAAGTCACCTTGAGCTTCTTGGAGAGGAGGGCTGCGTGTCGCGAGGGTGTCTTATTAATTCACCAGCGTTCATTTTTTCATGCTTGCTAGGTGAGAGCTGCAGCCCGCACAGGTATTTAGCAAGTTAAATTGGAGGAATGGATGGCAGGTTGCCAGGAGAAGCAGCCTATGATTGTGATGCCGGGGTGTGTCTCTGCCTGGGCCCCGAGCACGGGGGTCAGAGCCTGAGTGTGATGCACGGCCTGCCTTCCTGGGCCCATCACCAGGGGCTGTGCCTGATTCTCATCCAAGGGCACATCTCTCCTGGACCCATCACCAGGGGCGGTAGGTCCTGATTTCGCTCAGAGGGCACGTCTTCCCCTGGACCCTTCCCCAGGGGCTGTGCCTGATGGAAATGCAGGGGCACAGGTCTGTCGAGACCTATCACCATAGGCTGTAGGTCCTGATTACAATCCGAGTGCACACCTTTGCCGTTCTCATGACCGGGGTTGGTGACTCTGGATTCTGATCAAAGGACACCATCTGCATGTGGGCTGAACACCAGGGCCCACGCTGGTTCTAATGCTAGGACACGTCTTTGCTGGACTAACCCACAGAGCATATATATCTTGATTATGATTCCAGGGCCCCTCTCTCCTGGCCCAGCTCCTGGGTACTACTGGGTCCTTTATACTATCCTAGGGACATCTTCTCCTGGCCCATCTCCTGGGTAGTACTAGTCCTTTGTAGAATCCAAGGATATACCTTCTCCTGCACCATTTTCTCTGATGCAGGGGTGTGTCCTTGTGTGGGCCCATCACAGGGTGAACAGCCCCTGACCGTGATGCAGGGGTGTGTCCGTGCCTGTCAGGCACAGGATGTGGGTGAGGCCAGAGGCCCGAACACACAGGCAGAAAGGACCTGAACCTTTCCTGCATGAGCACACTCCAGTGTTAAATTTTAAAGGACATCTCTCTCCATGAAGAGTTGGGCCATGAACGTTCCCAGCAGGAAAGAATTTTGAGCTGTAAGTTTTGTAGGCATTTTCTACATGACTTCATTGGGATGTGTAAACCACCAGTTAGTCAGGGGCTTAATTATTTTATGAAAACAGAGCTCTTTTAAATTGTGGTAGAAATTGTAGGAAAAAAGAGCCACATTTGTGGTCATCTTTTGTATGTCTTGTGGCTTTCGTAGGGATGGAGTCACAAGTCCAAATAGATGTTGCTTCGTAGAAGAGAAATCCTTCAGTTGATAGGCAGGAAAACCTTGTAAACCTGTTCCTCGTGAAAAGTGTTGGAGATTTACGTTCTCTTTTCAACAAACCCCTTCATGCGCGGAATCTTCTTGTTCCTTGAAATATTTTGGCACAAGAAGGCCAGCAACAAACAGAGCAGGCACCTTTTATGGTACGGAACCTTCTAGAAGGCCTTCGTGTTGTCCTGTACTTCCAGCTGCTCTGGGATTTCCCAAGGAAAGCGGAGGCCCAGGCCTCTGGGCCTTCATGAGGAGTAAGACAGGCCTTATGCTGCCCATGGTTAGCCCCGCCCCGCCCCGCCCCCTCCCACAAGGGCGCCTCCCACGCGTTGGTCCCCTGCTCTCCGGGCCTTGTGTCCCCAGTGCACCCGAACCAATGGTGTTGGACCTCATTCCTCCTCGCTCCTTAGGCATCACCCAGAGGCGCACAGCAGAGACGATGAGCCAGAGGCCTGGGGCACTGGCCAGGCCCCCGTGGACCGGGCCCGGGCTCCCCCTGGGGAGGGCTGGCTGAGGGAGAGGGCTGGCAGGTGTGGCCCCCGAGGTGGGTGTGTGTGCCGGGAGAGGTCCGTGCTCTCCAGTGGGTCCTCCGTGTGCTCGGGGGCTCAGGTCGTCCAGGAGAGCAGGTCCACTTTGCAGTGTTGCGCCAGCACATAGATTGGGGACCCCCGGCGAGGACATCCCCCCAGAGGCCGCCCGTCGTCAGCAGGGCTGAGCAGTCAGTCCTGCTGGGCTCTGTCTCCTCAGTGTCACGCAGAAACGCCACCCGGCCATGACATGGGTGACTCGCCACCTTGCGGGCTCTCGTCTGCGTCTGCACGAGTCCTCTGTGTCCACAGGCCGGCTCATCCTGTGTCCTTCCGTCCAACGTTCTCTGTCCCCTCAGTCACCCAAGCGTCTGAGCAGGCCCGTCGGCAGGCTCCCTCCGTCTCCGCCCCTGCTCTCTGCGGTGGAGCCGGCAGCCAGGCACGCAGTCCTGTCCCGCCTTCCTGTGCATTTCCTCCTTCACTCCACCCTCGAGTGCACCTAGTGCTGAGTGAGTGCTGGGGGGACGTGAAGGAAAGTCCCCTCCCTGCGGGGCGCGGAGTCTGTACAGGGGGACGTGCGTGTCCCTGCAAGCCCCAGAGCACAGGGTTTCATGTGACACAGGAACTGGGGGCGGGGCATGGACGAGCGGAAGGCAGAGTATTCTTGGAGCGGTGGCAGCTTTGCGGCAGGTGCTTGACCTCCGGCAGACCGAGATCTGTAAGATATGGGTGGGTGGCAGGGAGGGAGGGCCATTCCAGATGGAAACCGGGGCGCGGGGACAGTGCCAGGCACGCAGTGGATGTCCTGTGGCGGCTGGAAGCTGGGCCTGCCGTGCTGACGCCGACTAAGGAGGCACCGCGTTCGGCTTGGTCAGCTCGGGTCCGCGTCCCGTTGAGTGTGCACGTGTGGGCTCCTGCGGGCGGGGAGACCCGTGGGAAACTTTGGCGAGGAGCAGTGCATCCACGCTGGGGGAGGGTGAAGCGGCTTCTTCCTGGTTTACGGGGCACGATGAGGAGGGCAGGGGGAGGGGCGGGCTGCAGCGGGACCTGGACGGAGCGACTTGACCGAAGGTGGACGTGGATGGTCTGAGCGGGCCGCAGCCCCGTGCAGGACGACGGTGCCCCACGATGCGGGCCACAGGGAACACTCGGCCGAGGATGCAGACCGGGCACGGGAGCTGGGAGAGCTGGTCCTTCCCATCGAGGCTCTGGAATCGCTCAGGCGACAGGACTGTTCCTTCAGTGCAGCGGACCCTGTGTGGGGACGGGACGGCCCTCTCAGGACCCCGTGCACACACGGATCTGCCCCCTGCACGAACAGGAGGGCACTCAGAAGGACGAAGCTGTCCCTTCGTGGGAACAGGCCACAACCACCATGTCGCACCTCTTCCTGTTTTCTTAGCACAATCACATTTGCCTCATACGATACAAAAGGGTAGAAATCAGAAGCCCCTTGGCTTGTCCTCCATGGTGGTGACCGTTCCTTAGCCCTGAATTACCTCTTTACGGTGATGCCTCCAGAGCTCACGGTGTCTTCGTGTGTGTGTGCACACTCACACGCGCTCACACTCACATGCACCTGAACGGAGCGTGATCCCTGGTGAAGAGCCTGTGTGACTTGTAGTACGCACATGTTGAATCACTGAAGTGCGTTTCACTTATTTAAATCAGGTGGTCTGGCAGATGCTGCGCCAGCCAGAACTTCCTTCCGCGGGGTCCTAGTCGAGTCTCCCTTGACCCCTGAGCCGCCTCCTCCCTGGGAACGAGGTGTGTGCACTCAGACATCCTCCCCGCAGCACGTACAAGCTGGGGTGGACGTGTGCGGTGCCCAGGGAGTCTTGGGCCGAGACCCGTGTGAAGAAGCCATCACCATGCTCAGGGCCGATGACAGGCGTGTGTGTCTCACACCGACGGAGCCTGGAAAGCCCAGAACGCATTCCCCTTGTCCCGTCCCGATGTAAGCCCTGCAGGCCCGCGGCCGGCTGCTGTCAAGCCCCTGTCCCTCGTGAGCCCCGTGTCTGCCCTCCAAGTTTTTTCAGTGTGCACACGCGTCAGCATCCGGCCCCTGAGCATCTGCATTTCACATGCATTGGCATCAAGGTCACAGGATTGAAGTTAGCCACCCAGAGACTAGAGCGATTGGCGTTGGACCCCGGCCCCAGGTTGGGCCCAGAGCTCCTGAGGGCGTCCCTGTGCTGTGCCGATGGTGCGGCAGCGGCCTCACAGCGAGGAGCCGGCCCTCGGACACTGCAGGGAGAAGGTCACGGCCGGGGCCGCTCGGCCGTGCACAGGCCACGCAGACACGTCCCCCCTGTCGGGGCCTTGGCCTTTGACTTCTGCGTTTCGGGCGGCAGCGGGAGTGCGGGCGCTTAGCTGACTCCCCAGCACCGGAGGGCCCGCCACGCGAGGTGGGGGTCCGCTCGCGTTTGTTTGGCTCGGTGCCTTCCTTGCGTGTTGCGCAATGAAGGGACACGCGTTCCCAGTGACAGGAACATCACAGCGAACAACCGCGGTAATCCACCCACCGTCAGCGGTGCTGCCTTTCTAAGGAAATTAAGCCTGTATCCTCGAAAATGTACGATTCCGGGGAGGGGGACAAGCCCTACAATCAGACTGTTTCTTGGTCAGACGTATGGAGCAAACGTGTCCTGTTCTTATGCGCCTCCCCCCTGCCTTTTTTATAAAAATACCAGCTGATTTGATGTTGTCTACAGACATAATTCCTTTCTCTGGACTCAAAATTTCAACGTTCAAACACTGCTAATTGGTTTCATTGTTATTTCCTGAACTACAAAGGAGACGTTCTAAAGTGAGCAAAATGAGGCACTCGCCATTTGTTTCTGGGATCCTCAATATTTACACGCCTGTGGATGCAAATGTTTTTCTCAAATTTTAAACCGTTACAGATTTTCTGTTTACATCTGTGCTTGTTTTTCCATGGATTCTTAAGAACACAGTAGGACACCCTAATGGATAAAAGAAATCTGGGGTGGGGGGCATGCCTACTGCATTGCTGAGGCGGCACGGAAGGCTCAGGCCACGTTAGGGGCCCGGGCCGTGCGCACAGGTGCTGAGGCGGGTGTGGGCGGAGTGAGGTGTCACCCATGTGCAGGCAGGTTCTGGAGGGCCGGCCGGTGTGTCCCCGATTCCACAGCTCCGTTACCGCGGACCGGCCCCACGGGGGTGCCGGCGATGCCCACACGGAATCTTTCAGAGACACAGGGCACAACAGGCAAAATCCTGGTCCTGGCCCTTGAGGATTGCTTTGCAGTGGTTTTGACAATGTAAAAACGTATATTTGTTGCGTAAAGATGGAAAGCAGCTCTTCTTACCAGCAAAGGAGAAGCCAGCCAAACGTCCATGGACTGAGTGGATGGGGAATAGGTTGTTTGCCCAGGGATTATGGGTATCGACGCACGTACCATTCACTCTTGAGGACCTGTGGGACCTGCCACCACGTGGGTGAGCCTCGAGGGTGTGCCGCTGACTGAGGGGATCCAGGCACCAGCAGACAGACAGGCACCCGGCCAGACGGGGCGCGTGCCGGCAGCCCTTCATAGAGACAGACACTCGGAGGGCGGACAGACTCGAAGTTCCTGGGGCCGGGGGAATGGAAGTTAGTGGTTAATGGAGACCGCGTTTCAGTTTTGGACGGTGAGGTGTCCGTCCGGAATGAGATCATGCCGACACGTAGCAACAGTGTGAATGGACTCAGCGCTGCGGCACCTTACTCTTCCATACCGTTAGTTTCATGTCACGTGTATTTTACCACAATTCAGGAAAGTTACAGGTTTTCTTCTAACAAACTAGAATCCTGGCAAGGATGATTAGTTGGCCTTCAGTTACACTCCTGGACAGACGCGCTAGAAGGCAGTGGAAGCCACGCACCACAGGAGATGGGGACAGAAGTGTCCCAGAGAGTCCCGTCCTCATGGGCGCGGTCAGACGGTGTCTCCTACCCGACACCCCTGGACACTTGTGTTCCGACTCACCCGTTGAAGAGGGTGCTGGTCGTTGGATGCTTCCCCATCCCCAGCCGGACCTGGTGCCTTTCTCTGCGTGTCTCCAGCACACTGCACTCAGGGACACGGCAAAGCACTTCGTTTTTCCCTGACTCAGCGATTCCTCAGAGCACAGATTAGGACAGCAACAATTTTACACTGGAGTCTTGGGTCATGCCAGTGGGGGTGAGCCACAGGGTGACCGAGTCCGTGGTGTGGGCGGTGTGGAGCCAGTGTTGAGTCAGTGACGGACGGCCACAGGTTCAGAGAGGTGAAGTGAGCAGCGAGCTCCCCACCTCGGACCGTGGGCTTTCCCCGCTCGGCCTGTGTGAGAACATGAAGCCGGGGCACGCATGCACTGAACTACACGCACTGCCTTAGATTGGGTTTCTTCGCGTTCTTACAACTTCTGGCGTAAGCGAACTTAGAGAATTTTATCTTATGTTTCCGGTTTCTCATAGAGATGAAGAGTTTGTGCGCTCTCCGCATTTGCTCTGATGTTTTTCTCCTGGGCTATAATAAAACGCTATTTAAACAGCTCTTTTGTACGTCGATGTTGTTGTGACAAATCTTTAGAAGGAGGAACCTTAAAAGTGACTTGTAGTAAATAAAATTAACACTGTAATCAACTTACTTCAAGTAAACAAAGGCACAGAATGAACTCTTCCCCCAGAATCTTCAGTGTTTTGAAGTACAGTGGTCCCGTGGACCACATGGCTCGCTCAGACACGGATTGTTTTCTGTAGACACAGTACAGTACCGTTAATGCGTTTTTTATGATGTTCTTCGTCACATTTCCTTTCCTGCAGCTGACTTTATTCTAACCATGTGTTGATTGACTCGAATCGGTGCACTCTTTGAAGTTCACATCAGGCAGACTCAGTTATGGGTGTGTTTTCACCTGTGGGAAGCTCATGTCACCCCCCCCTGTGGTGTTGAAGGGTGCACGGTGGTTGGTCAGTTTCCTCAAGTATTAACGAAACAGATGTAAGAAAACATCCAGGTTCAATATGCTTTTTCAAAAAGAGTTTCCCAGAGGCGCCCACGTGGCTCAGTCGGTTACATCTTACTCGAGTTCAGCTCAGCTCATGATCTCACGTTTCTAAGTTTGAGCCCCATGTTTGGCTCTCTGCTGACGGTGGGGAGCCTGCTTTGGATTCTCTTGTCCCTCTCTGTCTCCCTGCCCATGCCCTGTTCCTGCTCTCTCTCAAAATAAATAAACTTAAAGATCAATAAACATAAGAAACCCAGTCTTTCTGTGGCAGTCCGTGGAATCTGTGGAAGCCTAGGAGGCTCGGGAAACTCGAGTCAGCTGACGAGATACGCAGAGAACAGACCGGCCCCACTGGTGTCTTCCGTTCACCAGTGAGGGCTGAGCACCGCCGGGAGAGTCGGCCCGAAGACCCCTGTCCTTGCTTCTGTGAGGACTCGGCTCCTGACGATGAGCCTTTAACGGAGTCTCCTGAGACGGGAACGACCGCCTCACGCCGTTTCTTTTTCACGTCGAGGCCACGCTTGGCCCAGTCGCTCTGCCTTCATCCGCTAGCAAAACGACACAAAGTGCTCACTCGGTTTTGGACGCAGAGATCGCGGATTCTGAGTTTCCCAGGTGACCTGGAAGTTACAGAGAGCTAGAAGTTTGTGACATGAACTGGAGGACCACGTGCCGAGGCAGAATGGGGCTCGGGGCCGGCCGCAAGGGCACAGGGCAGCCCCTCCGGGGACAGACGTCTCGTGTGGAACCCAGCGGCCTTGTGAGCCGATGGACGGTCTGGATGCAGGACAGTGCACGTGATCAAAATGTCAGCTATTCCTTGACTTGCTGGAAATTTTCTGAATCTCCCGCGTTTCAGAAAATAACGTGCAAGTTCCAACTCCGATACCCTCTGGGTTGTAGGAACTTGAATCAACTGATTTTCTTGGTCTGTGCACAGCCCATGCATACGGCAGTTTAATGAGATTCTAAGCATGTCGGCACATCACAGTGATTTAATTGTAATATACACAATTTTTGCCCATGAGGTATTTCTGCATACTAAATTTCATAAGATGAAGAAAACACTTGACAGATTTAAAAATTCTGCCCCTTTCTGGTTGCACTGAAATGGTGGACTTCTGATGAACCAAATATTCCGTATCTGTAACGACATTTAACTGCATACTGCGGGAATCGAATGTTACATATTTGTAAACGTAACAGTATTTAAACTCTCAACATTATTTTGACAGTTTGCGCTGATAATGCTCCAGTAATTTGAGCCTAATTAGCAACTAGTTAAACTTGTGACAGAAGAAGGCATTAGAATTTTGGATTCATTTTCTAGAATGGTAACTCTGTTTAGGTCTCTTGAAGAATCCCTATTGGGTCTGATATTTCCAGGGTTCCTCCCTGTGTGTGGCAAGGGACCCAGACCCCAGGGCCTGGCGGACTTCCTTGACCACGAAATTTACCTGTGACCTGTCCCTCCTTTCAACCCTGTGCTCCTGTTGCACGTGCATCAGACGTGTCTGCTGTTTCGCAGAGGTCGGCAGTCTGTGCGTTTTTAGCTTTGCAGACCACGCGGGGTGCCCGTGCGCACGCCCCAGCTCTGCCTTTTGCGCCGAAAGCCGCCGCGGCCGCAGGGATGCGAGCAGGCGTGGCTGTGCTCCCACAGAGCTTTCTGTGCGGACTCTGACATTGGAACCTCAAAGCCTTGTCACATGCCACATAACATTCTTCTTTTGACTCTTTTGCCATTTAAAAATAGGCGGCAGGCTGGCTGCACGTTTCACAGAGGACGGGATAAAACCCAGGACACAAAGCCCTGCGGGCTGGGGTGAAACCCTGGGTGCAAGGTAGCCAGACCCCGGGACCCTCTGCCCCATTCTGTGCATGCAAGGTGCCGTCCTCCCCGTGACTATGTTCTGTCCGTAAAAGCAGCGAGGCTTCAGCTGGGGTGCTGGAGCACATGGAGGGCTCGACAACGCTGGCGAGGGAGGAGGGGACATTGCCCTCTGAGGCCCCTTCACCTCCACAACCAGCAGGAACTGGAGCACGCCCCCTCCCCCCCCGGGGACTTGAGTGCCCTCCTGACGAAGACGCAGTCCCCAGCATTGTGAGGTGCACCAGGGCAAAGGCTTGATGCGGCCATGGCGTCCGGCTCGCGCTAGAAGAGGGTCCCTCCTCCTGCTTCCGGCTTCCGGGACTCCAGGCGCCGCTGGGCTGGCGGCCCCGCCCCTGCTGTCTCTGCCTCCGTCGTCACGTGGTCTCTTCCCCAGCGTCTTATCACCCGTCCCTGGACCTGCGGCTCTCCCTGTAAACCGAACACGACCTCATCTCCAAATCCATAATCAGTTACATCTGCAAACCCCCGGTTTCTGCGTCAGGTCATGTCCGAGGTTCTAGGTGGACCTGGGTTTGGGGGAGGACCCTCGTGAACGCGGTACAGCGCACAGCCCTGATTGGGGTCCTGTCTGCCGGCTGCGTGGGCTGCGAGGCTTGGTCGTGGGGGGACAGGGCTGGAAATGGGATGAGGGGCCCTGGTGCTCTGCGTCGCCCGGGAGCGTGTGAACCCTGAGCCCTGTGAGTGGGACACCTGACTCCCTGCCCAGCTTAGGAGAGCAAGGACCCTGTCCTGATCCGGCACCCGCCAACACGTGAGGACACAGCCAGCGTGTGATGTTTCCACCTTTGTGTCTTACTCGGGCCCCAGATGAGACCAGCGTGGACCGGGGGACTGAGGTCACACACGCTTATTCCTCGCCGTTCTGCGGCTGCGCATGCGCGGTCCGGCTGCCAGGTTCCGGTGCGCGGTGTTGGTCTTCTCTCGAGTCCCCCGCCCCGTCCTGGTGTCCACCGCGGGGCCGCGTACACCCCAAGCCCGTCCCAGAGCCTCTGCCTGCAGCCTCACCCCGTTGGAGGGTGGACACGGGAGTTCAGGGGGCCTCCGTTCAGTGCCGCACCGCGCCTGTCTGGTCTGGAGCCGTTTCCGGAGGATCCCCAACCCCGTCCCGAGGCACAGACGCGCCGGCTTTCACATGCGGCCGCCTCCGTGGGATCTCAGCTGGCGAGAAGCCGGAAAGGACGCTCAGGCGCCGGCGCGCTGGGATGCAGACCAGGGCAGTGTGACCTCGGACCGTGGGGCAGTCACCGGCAAGTGGACAGAGCAGACGGGACACGCGGTCCTCCTCCCCCTGTTCTTGGCTGCACGTAGACCCGTCTGGACTGTGAACTCCGGCTCCACCAGCTCCGTGGCTCACGGCGCCCTCGGGCCTGCGGTGCCGCTGCACAGGCCGGAAGAGCCCAGACTCCTCCCACAGCGGGACTTCGCAAGACCCTGCCTGTCGTGCCCGGCCGGGACTTCGCGGCCTCCGCAGTGCCGACGACGTTGGGGTGTGCGTCCGTCTGCCGCGGGGCAGCGCTGCCCTCTTGGGTGTTGACCAGCGTCCCCGGCTCCACCCTCCACCTGCCGATAGCACTTCCTTCCTCAGTCGTGACAGCCAGAAACCAATCTGCGTTCCCACGTGTCCCTCAGGGGGCTGCCAGCCAGGGTGCCCCCACTTGAGAGCCCGGGCCTTAAATAAAGCAGCGGATCAGGACGTCTTCGTGCGGTCCACCCGAACGTGGTCTGGGGCCGCCGATGGGAATGCCAGGCTCCCGAGCTGTGTTCACAGTGAAGCCTCACTGGGGAGCGGAGCCCCTCCCCGGAATTGGCATCGCCTCAAAGCAGCCCTTCCCTCCATCCTGCGTCCTGGCACGAGGGTACATGGTGCGGACGTGTGCGTCACCATCCCCATACTTAGGACAGAAGGAATTAGAGGCACCCGTGGAAGACACGGCCTGTGGTCTTCGCCACAAAGCACGGGCTAGAAAGTCAGTCCTGGGGGTGCCTCGGTGGCTCAGTCGGTTGGGCGTCCGGCTTCGGCTCAGGTCATGATCTCACAGTTTGTGGGTTCGAGCCCCACGTTGGGCTCTGTGCTGACAGCTTGGAGCCTGCTTCAGATTCTGTGTCTCCCTCTCTCTCTGACCCTCCCATGCTCATGCTGTCTGTCTCTGTCTCTCAAAAATAAATAAAAAACAGGAAAAAAAATTTTTTTAAAAAGAAAGAAAGTCACTCCTGGTAACTAACGTCCAGGCACGGCCCAGGATCTCCCGTGAGTGAGCAGAGCTGTCCGAACACTCCAGCCCCTGCTCTCCATCTCCCGGGACCCTCCCCGCCTCCCTGCTGCTGAGCCCGGGGTGTGACCTCCCCTGGCTGGCTCTTCGGAGTCGTCCAGAGCCCAGACCAGGAGCGGCTTCCTCCTGAAATCGCACCTAGAAGCTGTCGTCTGTGCGCTTCCTTTCCCCTTCCTGACCTTGCCCTTGACTGCTAACCATTTCTGGAATGTCCCTGCCCGCACACTTTTCCACTTTCTGGTGGGTCCGTGTCTTAGCTTCCTACGGCTATGGTGGCAAAGGATCATACACTTGCCGGCCAGCAACCACGGAAATTTGTGTTCTCACAGCTCTGGAGACGGTGAGGAATCCAAACCCAGGTCTTGAAAGGACCGTCCGCTGCTCTGCGGCTTTGGGGAGGGTCTGTCCTTGCTTCTCCCCAGCGTTGACCGGCTTGCGGCTGCGTCCCTCAGTTCCCTCTGTGCATCTACACAGAGACTTCTGTCTGTGTCCCCTCTGGTCTTGTGGGGACTCGGTTGCTGTGGTCTGAATGCCTGTGCCCCCACGGAATTCCCAGATCGAATCCCTAACCACCCAGCAGATGGGCGTTCGGAGGGCTGTCCTCCGGCAATCAGGGCGTTGAGTGCCACCCTCGACACTGGGACCCGGGCCCTTACAGACCAGACCCGTGCAGCTGGTGCACTCCCGCCTCTCCGGGAAGACACGGGGACAGGCTGGTTGTCTGTGCACCAGGGGGGCCTCCCCAGCCAGGCAGTCTAGCCGCTTCCCGTGTCCCGACGTCCGGCGTCCAGAAGTCTGGGAATTACATGTGTGTGCATAAGCCGCCCGGTCTGGGCTTGTGGTGTTGCAGCCCAGACAGGCCAAACCACGAGCCGCTGGGTTTATCCAGGACGATCTCATTCTCAAGATCCTTAATCACATCTGCAAAGACTCTTTTTTTCTTTTTTAAAAAAAATTTTTTTAATGTTTATTTGGAGAAACAGACAGTGAACAGAGAGTGAAGGAGACACAGGATCCGAAGCAGGCTCCAGGCTCTGAGCTGTCAGCACAGAGTCCGATGTGGGGCTCGAACACACGAACTGCAAGATCATGACCTGAGCTGAAGCCGGATGCTTAACCGACTGAGCCACCCAGGCGCCCCAAGACCCTTTTTTTCAAATAAGGTCACTGCACCTGGGGTTAGCACTTGGCCAGAGCTTTTTGGGGGGCCAGCAGTGAACCCGTTAAAATCAGCTCCAGGCCTTTCGATCTGTAACTTCGAGGCGCTAGGCTGCCTGCCTTCCGGGCGATCCTGAAGACCAGCTCCAAGAGAGGCAGCTTACACTCGCCCCTCACACATGGGCGGGTCGGGCTGAGCAGGGGCCGTGCGCGGTCACCAGAGTGCACCTGCATAAGCTCCAAGCTGGGCAGAATCCTGCACCGTGTGTCTGGTCCCAGGACAGGGTGGGGGCTGTTCTGTGTCTGGGTAGCTGGCTGGCATTCCTCAGCAGACCTGTGGCCTGGCCCCGTAGCTCATGTCAATGTCTTCCTAGGTCTCCCTCTAGACAAATCTCGCCGCACTGCCCCTCCGCGCTTCCCAGTGCTGGGCACGTGAATTTCGTCTCCCCGATAGCGTTACCCTCTCCCCCGGAGGCCTGCGTGTTCAGGGTGAGCGCTACACACAAGGCCCGCGCTAACAGTAGTGTGTCCGTGGATACATCCACTCAGTGAATTCCAAAGAAATTCTTTAAAGAGCTCATGTCAGCTCTCAGTCTTTTCTACATTTTTCCTTTTCCAAATCCATTTTAATGGCAGCCTCTGTGCTCTCTGTCATCGATCCTGGGTCTTCAGGACGAAGGAGAAGGGAAGCATCCTTCCTATAAACACTGCTGATACTTCACATTTCTTATTTCTTCCCCTGGAGATTAGTCCTTTGAGACCTGATTCTTTGTAGCAATAGGTATCTGTCTTTCTGCCCTTCCCTTAAACCGACTGAAGCACACCATGAGCCAGAAGCTGTTAGCCGGATTTCATTTATAAACTTAATTAACCAGCTTCTCTGCAGGACAGAACCCCATTTACATTTCTAGTCTTTTCCTTCTCGGGCAGTGACTGAGGAAGGGGAAGTCGTCCTGCAGTAGTGACAGGATTCCAAAGTTTTCCACGGACTCAGCCACTTACGTACCCAGAGAGATTCGAATGGTTTCTTTCTTGGTGGCGGTATCCCGGGGTTGTCAACGGTGACGATGACGATGATGACAAGAGCCAGCATTGTTCTGGGGCTTCCTGTCACACGTGTCAAGGAGTCCCGCCACGGACTGTGTGTGCGTCACTGTCCACGTGCACCGGGAGAGCAGACCACGGCTACCGGAGACGGGACGACATTGAACTTGAAAAGGATGCTTCCTTGTCCAGTGCCCAACCCGGACCGCTGCTGTCTCCACCCTGGTCTCAGCCGCTTTCTAGGAGCTCAGCGGGCTGCAGCTGATTTAAACATGGTTCTTTTAACGTGTGTTTATTTCTGAGAGAGACAGATCAGGATGAGCAGGGAGGGGCAGAGAGAGAGGGAGACACAGAATTCGGGGCAGGCTCCAGGCTCTGACCTGTCCGCACAGAGCCTGACGTGGGGCTCGAACTCACGCACCGCAAGATCATGACTGAGCCACCCAGGAGCCCCTGACGGTTTTATTTCTAGGGTTAATGATACTCACCTTTAATTACTATATCCAGACAGAGTTTTGTTATTGCCCGTTTTCTTTTTTTTTTTTTTAATGTTTTATTTATTTTTGAGTCAGAGACATTCAGAGCGTGAGTGGGGAGGGTTAGGAACAGAGGGAGACACAGAATCTGAAGCAGGCTCCAGGCTCTGAGCTGTCAGCACAGAGCCCTACGCGGGGCTCGAACCCACGAACATGAGTTCATGACCTGAGCCGCAGTCAGAGGCTTACCCGACTGAGCCGCCCAGGCGCCCCTATTACTGGCCATGTTTTCATCACGAGCATTCCTTCCTGCCATCCACCAGTCAATTAAAGGTTTTTAATTGAAATTTAGCTAATAGATTTAGTCCGTGAAATTAATTAGTAATTGTTACAAACTGGTTTAGGATTGGGGCATCTCTGTGTTTGCAGTGAATGTATTCAGACTGCATAGACACTGACTACATAGAAGACTTGAACACTGGTTGAAGTTAAGTGTGAAGGTGTAGGACATGTACAGATCTGCAGGTTTCTTGTCTGGCTCTTGTCCCGTTTTCCTACCAGAGAAGTACTTAGGAGAAGAGTCGGGACCTCTCCCCTCCTCTTTTCTGAAGAGTTTGTTCGGAATTGGTATAATTTCTTCCTCATGTGTTCAGTTCACCAATCCTAGATCCAGGATGGTTTTTAACTACAAATTCTTTACTACAATAGGACTGTTCAGGTTGGTACTGTCTTCTTGAGTGAGCATGGTATATTTCAAAGAACCTCTCCATTTCTTCTAAGTTATTAAATGTATTGGCACAAAGTTGCTCACAATCATATTTTTTAATCCTTTTAATGACTTTAAGGATCTGTGATGATGTCCTCTGTTTGATTACTGGACCTGGTGAGTTTGGATCTTCCTTTTTGTTACTTGATCAGGGTAGGCATAGTACTCTTTTCTTCTTTTTTTTTTTTAATATTTATTTTTGGGAGAGCACAAGTGCAGGAGGGGCAGAGAGAGGGGGACAGAGGGTCTGAAGTGCACTCTGCACTGAAGGCTAATAGTGGCAAGCCCAGTGTGTGTCTCAAAGTCACGAACCTTGAGATCATGACCTGAGCTCAAGTCGGATGCTCACCTGACTGAGCCACCCGGGTGTCCCAAGGCATGGTAACTCTGGATTGGCTGCCAGACCTTGTGAATGTCACAGGCAGTGGCGTGGTGGAATTTGCTTTCTTTTTAAAAAAAGTTTTAACGCTGTCTTCACACAGTTAAGGTTCGCGTCTTCCTTTGATCATCTCAACTATTTCTCTTTAAGGGTCAGGCACTGACAGTATCTATTGCATTTGTGAACAGCTGTAGGTTTTTGAACAAACAAAATTAGCCGTGTCCATCTTTTGTATTGCAACTAAGGAAGTTGGAACACGGCCTTATGCAGTTACTGAAACCGTAACGATTATACGATTATTTCAAATACTATTTTGGGGTCACCTGAATGGCTTTGTGGGTTAAGTATCTGGCTCTTGATTTCAGCTGAGGTCATGATCTTATGGGCTGGAGCTGCATGTCGGGCTCTGACCGTATGGAGCCTGCCTGGGATTCTCTTTCTCCGTGTCTCTCTGCCCCTCCCCTACTTGTGCTCTGTCTCGATGCACCGTGACAATCAGACGGTTTAAAGGGGAGCGCGCACCGTTGTGGCTGAGAGGATGCTGGTGACTGCATGTTTCCGCCGGCTCCGTGCATGGCGAGATCTCCCTGCACGTTCCCTGAGCTCTCTCCTTGCACTCAGCACGCGCGTGGGGAATGGGGCTCTCCCCAGGTGCTTGCTGCTCTTGCTCAGCTGCGGGAAGCAAACTCCGTCCTATGCTCTGTTCCCTTATCACCAGCTTTCCGTGAGCCTGGGCCTTTGTGCTCGCCCTCTGGTCCAAGCCCTTTCATGGCCTCCCTCCCCAGCAGTGTGAGGAGGGATTGAATTGCTTTCAGTCCAACGGGGAGTTTCCTCAGGAAACACCAACAGCACAGTCATTGTGTGTTACTGCTTCGGGACAGGAAACCAAACAGAACCTGGGTCTCGAAGCACAGAGGCCCCTCCCTGGGCGCCCTCCGCCTGCTTCCCGCATGTCCACGAACGCCGCCCAGCAAACAAAGCCGTGTTCCTTGCGGGTAAAATGGCCGTCTGTTCCTTTGGGAACTGCTCTCGAGAAGCCCCGAATTGCTCTCTGAGTTTTGTCCTGAGCGGGTGTGTTTCTGAGCGTCTGTGCGGGGTGAGCTCCTTCCTGGGAGGAGGGGGCCGAGACTGGAGGTCACATGGGAGCCCAGAGCCCGCAGGTGCCCCGTGGCCCAGGCCTCCCCCGCCCGCTCACCGTGTCCCCTCCTGCTCCCCAGGGGTGGAGAGGCTGGTCCGCCACCTGCGCGCGCACGGCGTGCCCCTGGCCGTGGCCACCAGCTCCGGCCGCGCCTCCTTCGAGATGAAGACCCGCAGACACCGGGACTTCTTCGGCTTGTTTGACCACATCGTTTTGGGGGACGACCCCGAGGTGAAGACCGGGAAGCCGGATCCCGACATATTTCTAGCCTGTGCCAAGAGGTTTTCCCCCGCTCCGCCCGTGGACAAGGTAAGCCCGGCCGCGATGAGACCCGGGGGCCGCCCAGGCGGGGTTGCAGCAGCGCTGTCCCTGGAGCGGACGGCCATGGCGGGGGTGACCTGATGCTCGGCGTCAAGGGCAGGGGCGTGGCCATGGGCGCAGGAAGATCACGTGGGTTGTGGGGCGCACGCCGCCCCGCGTCACCGGCCCGTGCTCGGGGACGCACACGTCAGCTTAGGTCCGCCAGAACGCTGCAGGGCGGGCCGTGGGCAGCCAAGGGGCCCCGTAGTGCTGTGGCCCCGCAGCACCCCGGTGTGCAGTGAGCAGACTTCGAGGCCTGCAGTGACTGCAACACAGATGAACGGTATCAGAACACACTCTTCCTGCCCTCCTGCTTCTCAAGGGGTACGTGTTACGGCACAGTGTTTGCTCAGAATGATCTTTGGTTTTCTCACAAAGGGCCCAGGCTTCTGTTGGTCTCCGGGAACGACTTGGGGCTCCAGTGCCCTCTCTCCTCCCTGTGTGGGCCACTTTGCCCTTCAGGGTCCATGGTGGACATGGGGCAAAGGGTTTGAAGATCAGAACCAAGTTTAGAACCACTGGATACTGTTTGTTCAGCTTTGCTTCTTTCCCTCCCTGCACTGTTACTGTGAGGATGGATAACTCAGTCCCCACTGCGGCCTTAGGCTGATTTCAGAGGGCAGGGTGATGCTCTTGAGAGGGGGTGGGTTCGGGGTTCGGGGCTGGGGAGGGGAGGCTCAGGGCTGACTGTGCGTCCATGCAGATCCCAGAACAGGGAGAGGGCCTGGGAGGGGCCGGCTCAGGGCTGACTGTGCGTCCATGCAGATCCCAGAACAGGGAGAGGGCCTGGGAGGGGCCGGCTCAGGGCTGACTGTGCGCCCCTGCAGATCCCAGAACAGGGAGAGGGCGGGAGAGGGTGCGGGCTCAGGGCTGCCTGGCCCTGTCCACTTGCACCTGTCCCAGCAGGTCAGAGAGGTCTTCAACTCAGAGGCTCTGAGAATCCAGTGTTGCTCCTGGTTTCATCACTCAGGCGTCGCTGGTTAAATCATTGGCCATTGGGGATTAAATCTTGCCCCTGCAGTTGGGGCTCGGTCTGAAAGCTTCCTACGTGCGCCTTGGTCTTTCTGGAAGACCGCCCCCACTCCAGGGACACCTAAGGACCCAGCCACTTGATTAGCAGAAACCCCGGTGTGGTTGAAAGGGGCTTATTATGAAGACAAAAGACGCGCCAGTTGGTCAAGAAATTCCATGGGTCTTGGATGCCTGTGCCAGGAGCCTGGGACCGAGACCCAGGATAGGATTTTTGTAACTTCACCGACGTAAGGGATCACCAGGTGACCTGGGTACCACGTTCACAAGGATACACCTATCGGGCTGATTTCAGTGTCGTTAGCGAATCTACCTCAGCAGCAGGTGTGTGCGAGGGGATGAGTCCACGATCAATCTTCCTGCACTGAGCCCGTCTCCGGGGCCCCTGGGACAGGTCCGGGGTGGAGCGTGCGTCCACTTCTCGTGACAGCGCTCCCGGGGCCTGCTCACGTGGCATCCTCCTGCACGGTCCACAGACGTGTGTTCTTTCAAAGAACCTTCCCTCTCCTCCAGGAGGTTTCTCTGCCTGCAGGTTGTGAAGCCCTCCTTCTAGAAAAGCCATCTTCTTTGTTTGGTGCATTGTTTAGTGACAACAGTTGTGAAGTCCACACTGGACAGACTGGGCGCTTCAGGGTCCCTGCGCACCTGCTTGCATAGACCGTAGGAGCCCTTGCAGTCCGTGTGCCGTCCTTGGGAGTAGTACCCAGAAGATGCTCCTTCGTTCGCAGCACAGCTGTCCTTCCCCACAAGGCAGCCTATCGGGGGGACCTGGAATGTGCGTGTTGTCAGGCGTGTGCAGAACAGGTGTGCGGGGACGCACACGCTGGCTCTGACGTACTCCTTTGCGTGAGGCCAGTTGCCGAGGGCAGACAGCTGCAGACTGAGCACTCGGGTCCAGAGCTCCCTGTGGTCTGCGCGTCCCCAGGTCCTTCACACGGACACTGTTGGTTTTAAACCCGCCAGAGGAGAATGAGGCATTGCCTGTCCTCACGGTAATTTAGTCCATAAAGCGTTTAGACATGACCTGTGTTACGAATCCGTGCTTGTTTACCCATGGATTTGTCCTGCAGAAAGGAAACCTTCCTGGTCCTCTTTCTTCGGCTTTCTGGGTTTGCCGTCAGGTGCTGGGCATGGGGTGAAACCAAAGCAAGACCTGATCGGGCTCCTGGTTGGGGACACACCCTTAATGTCATGCTTGGGTTTTTCTTCTCGTACAGGAAGCGCTTGCAAAGAGGGTTGTTGAAATAGGAGAAGGTTCTTGGGACATGTCGGGCTCCTTTCTCTTTGATGCAGTGCGGGCACACAGGACTAGTGAGCCTGCCAAGTTCAAGGGTGTTTCATATGATTCTTAAGTCCTCAGAGAGATTCACAGTTGTCATCGGAAATGTATTATGCTTTGAGTGTCATCAGATTAATTAGCTACACTAATAGGAAGAGAAAGGAGCGGAAAACACGCAGCGGAAGAGGAGGAAAGCGTTACTTACTGTTTTACAGGGAGAAAACGCCGAAGCGGACCTGACATTACACAGGTTCTTAAGCGATTATTTCTGAGTCAATACGGGTCATTCTTTCGTGCTCAGAGTTAGCAAAAACGGTGCTTTCCCAAAAACGTCGCTGTAACCCATCTTGAGCAGTAGTGAGTACTCCCCGGATAGTTGCTGGGGACCAGAGAAGCAGTTTGCACGCGGGAGCCCCCCACTGAGTCTCAGAGACCCGGTGGGGCAAGGTCACCTGTGCCCCTGCATCTAGGCGTCAGCGACAGGGCTGCACGCACCGGCACGGTGAGGGGCTAGCTCGCAGCGGCCCCCGCGCATGCGCTCCGCACTCGACTTCCTGCCCGCAGCGATGCGCCTCTGCGGTGCCACATAAACACGGTGGCATCACACACACCTCATTTCCTGGGTGGGCATTTGCTCCAAGTAAATCCTGAGATCGGTTCCAGGACGCAGACCCGTCACTGCTTTGTGAATTTTAGTTGTCTCGTTTACGTGAAGAGCTGAGTTTCGGGCTTGTTGGTTTTTGTTAATTCCGTTAACAGTTTTTTAAAATATTTTATTTTATTTTTGAGAGAGAGAGACAGAGTGTGAGCAGGAGAGGGGCACAGAGAGAGAGAGAGAGAGAGAGAGAGAGAGAGAGAGAATCAGACAGAGGCTCCAGGCACAGAGCCTGACACAGGGCTTGAACCCACGAACCAGAAGATCATGACCTGAGCCAAAGTGGGACACTTAACCGACTGAGCCACCCAGGCGCCCCTTTTCTGTTCCTTTTTAATTTTGCTTCGTTTTCAAGAGAGTTCTGCACATTGAGCATTCATACACCGCACCAGTAAGAAAACAAAGACAAACGCATTTTCGTTGGTGAGTTCTCATTGCCGATGCCTTCTTGGTAAAACGAAGAGGCTCGCTTCCCAGTGTGGGAGGGGGCGGTTCATACATTTCACGTGACCTCTGGACAAACTAACGTGCAAATTTAAGACTCGCTCCCCATACCTCTTTTTGCTGTGTGGTGCTCGTCCCCAAAGGCTGCAAGCAGGCGTGGGCTGTCAGGGTGCTGCTGTGTGACAGCTTCACCCCCCGGAATGATGGGAAGCTGGCATATGCGTGGCCTGCGTCAGATTTAAAATTAAATGGCGGGGGGCTGAGCTGTCCCACCCATGCGCTCTGTCTTGGAGTGAGAAGATGCTCCTTAGGGAGTGTCCATTCCCTGCGCCCCCGGGTGAGGCGTAGCCGTGCTGTCGTTGGCACCTCCAGGGGCGTCAGGGACCTGCCGGCCTCCAGCACCTGTGGCCCGGCCTCACCACCACGTCCTCACAACCACTGAGCAGAAATACAATGGCTTCAGTATCACTTAGTGTCTCCTGCAACTGATTTACCAGGCCCTCCCTTATTTCATTAAAAGCAACTCAACCATCTTGAATATTATGACCTTCACAGCTACTACCCCCTTCTTGCTTCTCTTGCACAGAACGTCCGTGTGCTTGGTGCCCCGACCGAGTTTCCACAGATGATCTTGTTTCCTTTTCCAGATTCCACTGTCGGGGAAGAAATACATTTCCTGTAGTCTGTTAGGTTCTGTGTGGGGTGCCTGTAAATTAAACTGACAAGAGACATTAGGAAGAGACAAGACAGAGTTCTATTCACATGTGGGAGGCAGCAGTTCACAGAAAAATGTGATTCAGGAGGCAGGTAGAATGTCGGGTTTATATACTATCTTACTAGGCGCTGGACGGAGACAGATGGATGCTTTCAGGAGAACAAATGCGTCTCGGAAAAATAAATGGGCCCTTGGAACAGGGGGAAGATGGGATAGCCTTATGGCAGTGTCATAATGTTTACGCGATTTCTTACGCAGGAGCTGACCTGTGCTCAGGTCTCTACAGTCAGCTTTCCCTGGTTGTAAAACTCCCCAGGAGGGCATGGATGACGGATGAACTCGTTAGAGAGCCTGTGCTTTTAGGAAGATAGGAGAATTCAGAAACAGCCTCTCTCTGCCACTGTTGATCCGCATTGGTCCTCAGTCCCACCAGCTGTAGCTGTGCATGAGTCCTGCACCTCCCTGACCCCGCAGGTCCCCTGGGTGCCCTCTGCAGCAACCTCATTGTCTTTCATTTCCTTGCTACCTCCTGTGCATGCTCAGCATCTCGCCGGCCAGAGTCACTGCCCTCTGCCTGCTGCGCTCCTGTGCTGTCCTTACCGGGGAATAGCCCTACCTCAGGGTCTCACATCCTGCCTTCATCCCGATGCCCACATCCTGCCTCATCCTGGTCCTGTCTTTATCATGGACCTCACATCCTTCCTCCCGGACCCCATGCCTGCCTACATCCCGGACCGCCACCCCAGGGCCCTCCCCCCGCACCACATCAGGCTCCGTGATCCCACTCAGCCACATTGCTGCCTTCTCTGTCTCTCCTTGTGGTCCACCCTGCCTGCAGCCCAGCAGCGTGTCTCTTTCTGGGACCTGCAGCTCCCCCCCAGGTCTCCCCCGCCCCTCCCCGCCCACATGCCTCCACTCTCATGGACGTGTAGTCGACATGCCCCCCAGGAGCGGTGTCACTGGAAAGGACCTCATGCATGCCTCCCTCGTGTTCCCAGGCCTCCCCGCAGCAGCGCCCCTGCTGGTAGCGCCTTTGAGCAAGGACAAGAGTGCATTTCCGTGTTCACTTTGGACTGACCCAGGCAGCCATTCATTCATGTTCGTAGTTGTCGTTCAGAAAGGGGCTGTGCCACCGTGCACAGGCATCGAATACCTCTCTCAGGGCACCACGCAGGATTCGCACTGTCAGTACCTGGCACTCGGGTACCTAACGGACAGCTGCAGTCTCCCTGGACGGCGGATCACCCCACCTCCCACCCACACTTCTGCCGAGACCCAGCGAGTGGGGGTCCGTCTGCGTTTCAGAATCAAGTGCAGCGAGTGAGTGCTCATGTTTGCCCGGCAGCGTCACATGGGCGGGAGTGAATCAGCGAGTGAGGGCAGCACCGTGTCCCCTGGCCGTCACACAGACCGCTAGCCCCCAGGGGCTCTGCTGTGCACACGTGTGTGTTGTTCTTTGCGGGCTCGGACCCTGTGACTCCTGGTGAACATGTTGTGAGCAGTGAGGCGCTCACTTGGCAGGCGTGAGCGGTGGGGCCGGACTAGGAGGGCAGGGACCCCCAGGTGCAGGCGTGCAAGCTTGGCCCCAGACCTCCTTCTGCCTTTCCCGTGCATGTCCTGCGCTCCTGCTCTGACTCCTGTCCCGTCCACGTGCCCCACTGCCACATGGAGGGCGGATCCATCAGCCTGGCCGCTCTGTCCCCTTCTGGTCCCTCCCAGATTCCATCTTTGCCTTCCCTGGGCTGCTAGCACTTCCTGGAGGGGCCTCGTGGGGAGAAATGTCCACGAGGTTCCTTAGGGAGTGACAGCCACCGACGTGGCTGAGAGACACAGGGTTCGTCGCGATCTGGGTGAAATTACCGCTGGGAGAAGTCCCAGTCAGTGTCCAAGCACGGCCTGAACACATTCAGGAGTGACTTTCTGTGTAGGTTCTTAAAAATTTTTTTTATCGTTTATTTATTTTTGAGAAAGAAGGAGACAGAGCATGAGTGGGGAGGGGCAGAGAGAGAGAGGGAGACACAGACTCCAAAACGGGCTCTAGGCTCTGAGCTGTCAGCACAGAGCGCGACACGGGGCTCCAACTCATGAGCCGTGAGATCATGACCTGAGTCCAAATCAGACACTTAAGCCAGGGAGCCACCCAGGCGCCCCTGTTGTTTTTCTTTTGTCTTTGTCTTTTGTTTGTTTTTAAGGCTGTGCAAAGTGGGACGTGTCACTCTGTGTGTCTACAGCCAGGGTGAGTCGGTCGTCCCCAGTGGCTGAGGGCTGGGGCAGTTTTAGCTCTGAATCCTGGTGTCCGGGGAACGGGACCCCAGGCCAAGAGGGACAGCTGTCCCTCCACTGAGGCCCAGACTTGGCCACACCACTGTGTGTACTTCCTGACGGGATCCCAAAGCTGAGGGGTGCAGGGCGCTTGGCCAGGGGTTCCGGAACACTCTCTGAGCCCCCGTCACCTGTCTTCTCCTTTAATGGGAGGAGAATGCAGTCTCTCCTTGTTTTCTAAAACAAAACACCGTCCCCCAGCTCAGGGCACAAGGAACTTGGCCGAGAAGTTTGCGCACATAAACCAGATTGCCCATGGGGAATTTCCGGGCGGGTTCCTTTCTGGCCCATGTTCCTGGTTAACACTCGGGGCAGAGCGTGTGGCTTATGTGACCAGCTGAAGACCGCCTCGCAGGACAGGGGGGCGTGCCGCTTGTGTTTTCTTTGGTTTCTTGTCCGCAGTGACTTGTAACGTCTGTACCCCAGTGTGCTTGGAAAACCGTCAGTGTGACTTGCGAGGCTGAGCTGTGACGAGTCCCTTGTGGTCTCTGGGTCCCTCTGACACTTGAAATCTCTGCCTGGGCAGTCACTCCAGCCAGAGAAAGCCATCTGCTTTTCAGGGATTCGATCACACCCGCCCAGTCCCCCCGGGACCCCTGCCCTGTCTTTAGGTCCATAACAGAATCCTCTCTGCAAAGCCCGTTTGCCATTTGAAGGAGCAGAGTCCCAGCTTCTGGTCAGCTGGGTGTGGACACTTTGGGGTCACCGAGCCCTCCACTGTGCGTGCACGGACTTTCACTGTTCCCACTTGTAAGATGCACAGGGGCTATGAGGCTGTGTCAGGGGACACCTGTGGGGCTCTGTTGGTGCCATGTCCAACGTTGGCTCAGGTCACAGTCTTACAGTTCATGAGTTTGAGCTCCGCTTCAGGCTCTGTGCCTGGAGCCTCCTTCGGAGTCTGTGTCTCCCTCTCTCTCCCCCTTCCCTGCTCGCACCTGTGGTCACGCCTACAGTGATCAACAGGATATGGGCCCACTTGGAATCTTGGCAAGAAATACTCCCCCACAGGCCATGTGCGGACCCCAGGAAGAGCCTTAGGAAGTTGGGGCTTGTCGTTTATTCTCTGGAGAGCTTCTCCCGACCCCTGTGGACCCAGGACCCCTGTGTCCCCCACCCGCCTGCAGGGCTGGACGTCCCCTGTACAGCATCCTCTAGCTGTGCCCAGCAGGGCCCGTGCAGCAAGCCTCCGTTGAGGTGATGTTTGCCCTCGCCTCTCTAAAGGAAAGGGAAGGGGACAGGACCCCCTCCCTGGTGACCCAACCCTGAGGCCCTGTCGCTCCTTTTGTCCTGGGCGCTCAGCGGGGCCCACGCCTGCGCCGGCCGGGGAGGGAGGGACAGTGGGCGTCCCGGGTCTCCTTACACTTTCTCTCACTTCCCTTCCTACTGAAATGCCGCTTACTTTCTCCATGTGGTCCCGCTCTGCTTTGGCCGGCAGAGCAAAGGCCGCACCCTGGGCACCTTGCACAGGGCGTTTCTGATCTCCTGCTTCTGCCGGCTGGGGGTTCAGCCTCAGGAGCTAACAGAGCTGGGTGTCTGGTGAGGGCTCTCTTCCGGGATTCTTCGTCCTCACCTGCCTTTCCCTCTCAGTGTGGGAGGGGGGAACAGAACAATCTCCTGAGGACACCAGTCCTGTCTGATTAGGGCCCCTCCATGGTCCCTTCAACGTTAAAATCCCCCTAACCACCGTATCTGCCAACACTCATGTCTTGGGAATCATGTCCACTGTGAATTCGGGGGGTCAGGTCAGCCCACATAGAGCAGATTTAGGCACATTAATTGTGCTCGTGGACCATCTTCAGGAGGCTGATGTCCCGAGTTTAGCTCCTAACATGGGAAACCCCCAGGAGCCCAGATCATGCCTGGGTTTCCTGAGGATCGTGCAAAATGCCACGGGATACCGGAGCGATTGTGCACATTTACTTGGGTTCATAGAGTAGGGAAAGGAAAAGAAAGGATTCCATTGACCGTCTAGAAACTACTAAGACTTCTTTTATCAATCTTTAAAATTCCCTTCGAGAGCTTTGCTGGGCTTCTCAGGGCTCCCTGACAAATTCGGTGGACAGACAGTCTGTATTATTAAAGAATGTCGGACCGGGTTTTCTGAGCGATGTCAAAGTCCATGGCTCAGCAGTTAATTTGCCTGATGCACCTTGCAAGGGACACTGTGTGCCTCAGAACATACTTTTCCTGAATTTGAGCACAGAGAATTTCTCAGGAAGCCTCCCACGGATGCATGCGACCACCAGCTTGTTAAAGCCTAGGTTCCTTCAAAGGTTCTCAGAAGGTAAAGGAATCCGTTTAGTGGTACGTTCATTCCTGTATGTAGCTTACAACTCTAGAGGATTTGGTTACAGATATGTTTATGTGAGCGCTGGCTTTCTTCTTTGATTTCCAGACCAAAGTTAATTGAAGAAGATAGTAGCTTGGCAGTGTGCAAGGTTCTTGTCAGACTACTTGTGAGATGTGTCCGAGTTTGCTAGGGGACCACAGCTCAGCTAACATCTGCTTCAGCCACAGGTAGGGGGATGGCGGTATAGGTAGGTTGGAAGGTAGGTAGGTAGGTGCATAGAGAGAGAGAAGGAGAGAGAGATAGGGATGGATTGATGGCTTGATGGATAGATAGGTAGGTAGGTAGGTAGGTAGATAGGTAGATGTAGGGATCGATGGATTAGATAATAGATACGAATGGATGGATGGATTAGATAATAGGATGGATGGATGAATGGATGGATAGATAGATGGATGGATAGATAGATGGATGGATAGATAGAATGGATAGATAGATAGACCTGATAGACGGATGGATAGATAGAAAGATAGATATGGATGGATAGGTAGATATGATAGGTAAGTAGATAGATGGGTGATGGACAGACAGCTAATGGATGACAGATGTATGCATGATAGGTAGATGTATGTACAGACAGGTAGATAGGTAGGTAGATACTTAGCTGATCAGTGGATGGAAGGATGGATACAATAAGACAGACAGAAATGAATGCATGGTTGGATGAATAGATAGGCTGATGGATGGACCGAAATAACATAAACAAAAGTACTCATTGGTAACGAGTTACATGCAGACTACCATCATTATAATATTACGTGGAGGTTTTAAGTAAACGCTAATGAAGTGTATGCGTATCCATCATCACAGTAGTGTGGTACGTATTTATCCTGATTCACTGTCTCATGAAGAACATGGACGTAAATAAAACCGTAGCTCGGAGCCCTGCTAACTGGAAACACCTCAAAAATAAGGTTTAAGGGCTCCCTCCAGTTTCAGTGTCTCACCCGGTAAGAGCTGAGCTTGATATTACAAAATTGATGTGTAGAATGAAATCTACACAAAGTCACACAGTGGCTTTTTTAACATAAAAACAATGTCCGTGAAACACTGCCTTCAGGGATTGGAGGGTGAATGACCCCGGACGTGCCCACAAAATGTGCACGCACTTGATCCCGGACCGTCTCTGAGAGTCTCGGAAGTGGACCTGCAGTGACTTCGTTCCAGATCCTGCTTCACCAGCAAAGGGAGACGCTCTGTTTCGTAGAGACTGGCGTCGCCTGCGGGAAGTTCACGAGTCCCGGGGCCGCGTGTACCTTACAGGGGACGCTGGTAATCGCCGAATGGACAGCGTGAGTCCCCAAGCGGCGTCTCCTGTCGGTCTGGACCCTGGTGTCCCGAGGCAGCACAGGTGCAGCGTTGAAGACGGACCCCCACCAGGTAGGGAGGTCCCCTCCCTCCGCGGCCACCGCCACCCTTTCCTGGCTCCACTGACTGAGCTGGTGAGGAGACATCAGACACATAACAACGGTCACGCCCAACTTGTTCCTTGCAAAATGGGACGTCTTGGATACATGACGCTTCTCCTTGAAAGAATGAAAGACAAGGGCTTTGTGACGGCGCTGGTGGTTCCAACGACTGGGCTGAGCTAAGACACGCACAGATGTTGCCCCTGCCCAGGGCACTGCGCAGCTGGCACGTCTTCCCCTCTGGGCAGTGAGGCCCCAAAATGCCTCACCGCCCAGGTACTCGGAAATGTCACTCTTCCTAAATTAAACCCTCCTGGCCACCGTTTAATTAAGGTCCTCTCCTCCTCTGCAGTTGGAATTCAGATAGATTTTAGCCTCCTGCTCCTAAAGCAGAAAGAACGTGGGATCATGGAGGCTGGGGCGCTGTTCCTAAATTCTGTCACATGTGTGCGTGCCCAGTTCACCTTCGCTTCGGTCTGACTTCCCGTGGCTCCGATCCCTTCCCCGTGACGAGGACTGGGCTGGGTCACCCGCTGTCCTCCGCCTTGGACACCCTCCGGCCCCTTTGTTGCTTTACGTCCTGGGCAGGGACGGGTCCACCATCTCCCCCAACTTAGCAGGTTGTTCATCAGGTAGATGCTTACTGTTTGGCATGGCGTCCTGAGCAGCCATGCCAAACAGTCTTGGAGGCACAAGCCTCCAAGCCCACCCTGTCCCCGCCAAGTGCAGGCCTGGTCCTGTCCGCACAGGAGCGAGAAGGAGAACCCTGCTGCCCAGAAGCTTCCTCGCTTGTGCTTTGCTACAGAAAGTCACTACGTGGATTCGCATGCACCAACTGAACACATGTCCACACACGCGTCCGCGGGAATCTCGTGGGAGAGGCATGGAACGTGGTGGACCTGGGTCAGAGGTCTCTGCTGCCACAGCCTTCCTTCCTTCCCACACATGCCTAAGCGCAAGTCACACTTCACATTTTACAGGTGGGTGTGAGTGCCTTTAGAGCCCAGTGTAATGAGTCAGTGCAGGCTGGGAAGGGCTGGTCTCGGTGGTGGGCAGGTGAGGCTCAGGGAGCGCAGAAGGGAAGGGGTGGGAAGGGCTGGTCTCAGTGGGCAGGTGAGGCTCAGGGAGCAGAGAAGGGAAGGGGTGGGAAGGGCTGGTCTCAATGGGCAGATCAGGCTCAGGCAGCACAGAAGGGAAGGGGTGGGAAGGGCTGGTCTCGGTGGGCAGGTGAGGC
>NC_043717.1:3717887-3727537 GCF_006229205.1 Suricata suricatta | reverse complement strand
GGCGTGGAGGCGGCCCTGGCAGCCGGCATGCAGGTGGTCATGGTCCCAGACCGAAACCTGCAGCGCCACCTAACGTCCAAGGCCACGCTGGTGCTGGACTCGCTGCAGGACTTCCGGCCCGAGCTCTTCGGCTTGCCGCCCTACGAGTGAGCGCCCGCCACGCCCACCGCGCCCCGTCGGGGGACCCGCGGCCCCCGGGAAACCAGCACGTGGGGGCAGCGGTCGTCTACCCGTCATTTGTAGCTTCCCCTCCTCCTCCAGACGGTCCTGGCAAGCCACGGTGTCACACGGGGGACACAGCACAGCGGAGACGGCCCGGCACAGAGAGCGAATCGCGCATGTGCGTGATCGCTGCGTTGGCGAACAACCACCCGGTGTCCTCGTATTTGAGGAATCGTGCGAAGAATCACACGCGGCAAATATACACACGTACACAGGCTTGTATGTGAGTCCAGGGGATGGACATGCCTGTGCATGTGCACCAGTACCTACGTGTCTACACCGATGTGTACAAAGACAGAGGCACCTGTATATGCAGGTACTTCCTTTTCCGCCATAAATGAAGTTCCATTTGTGTTCGTTTCTCTCTTCCTTTTTGGTCTTTGTCTTTTTATTTCATTTTAGAGAGAGGGAGACTGAGAGCGTCTTAAGCAGGCCCCCTCACTCAGCACGGAGCCCGATGCAGGGCTCTATGCCACCACCCTGGGATTTCCTCCTGAGCTGAAATCAAGGCTTACATTACACATTCAGTGAATGAGCCACCCTAGCGCCCTCTTTTTCACTTTTTCTCAACCCTAGCTGGAAAACGTAAGATATGTGTACATGTATGTATCTGCTTACATATGTATATATATCCATATATATGTATATATGTTTTTATGTGCATATTTGTTTGCTGTGCACTTTGTTTCTTTAAGTGTGGGTCGTAATCTTCCAAAGCAGGTGATAAATGTGAAATGGTGACCATCTTTGGTTTGCACTCTGAGTGGAAAAGCCGTGCCATGGATGTGCTCTGAGAAATCGTCATTGTCACCAGGATTGACGGTCTTCCTTTCTGTGCCCTCAAAACCCCTCTGCGGCTCTCCTCAGACTCCAGGTGGGAATCTTGACCCCCCGGGGTTTCCTTTCCGCGTGCGCATCCCTGCAGCCCCATCGGTGACATCTACCTGCGTGTCCGCATTGGAGGGCGTCTTTCCTACCTCAACAAGAAAATCATCTCCTGCCTCTAAAAACACTTTTTCTAGCACAGTCTTTGAAGCACATATAATTTGAATCCAGAATGCATGCTTAGCAATTTTTGGAATAATTATACTTGGGCAGTGAACTCCTTTTAACAGATTGACTTGATGCTTTGTGGTGTCAAAAGGGAGAAGGGGGCCAGGACGTGGGGGAAAAACGCAATCCCAGGGTGCCGTTGGGCTGCTGGTGTGGCACCGATTGTCATCGAGATAATTTAGTTTCCAAGTGGACGTGGCAGAAGATGTTGGCAATGTACGTCGAGGTGCGGAGGGCCCGTCATCTGTTCATACCTGGCTCTGGTTCGTACCAGCCTTCCCGATCGCCTCTGCAAGGGTCAGCTCTCAGGATCCTCCCTCACACTGCTCGTCACATCGTACGGAATCCGGGGACACTCAATCGGGTTGAATAACATCTTCCACACTCGCTCGACATTAGGTGCATATGGGAGTTTCATTTCAACCATTTTAGAAAGAATTCTTGTCCAATGATTGTGACACTTAAGCATGACTCTTTCACCTTTTTTTTTTAAGCCAAACAGTACTCACACCGTAAAGTGGCATCTGTGTATTATAAGGACACATCAGTGCCTTTGTCTGCAGCAAAAAAAGGCAGTCTGTGAAATGGTCACTTGTTGGGTTTTGAATCTCCTCCCAGAGGATTTGTGTTTTCTCCTCCTTAAGCCACTTTGCATGAGTCACTCAAGAGCTTTCACACTCTTCTCATTGACGTGTCTCTTTATCCATGTGCACTTTCCTCTGGGGTAAATTTGATCTCAAACACGTCTTGGTTACTTTCGTTCTTCTAACCAAGATGGCGGTGACACTCTTACTTTTTTGTACAGTGGAAACTGCGGATGGTTGGCCAGGATGCACCCGTTCTTCCTTGTCATGCATCAGCCTGATGGCTTCAGTGCCTCTTGGTGACAGCATCACACTAAAAAACCACCCGTGTCACAGAGGTGTAGTGACTGACCATTGAGACCTCAGTGACTCCTGCCGAGGAACTTTCGGGAGTCATGTTGCTTTCTTAGCGCCCTTAGAGTGTGCTCTCAGCGGACCTTAGGCGGTGTTGCCCTCAGGGGCAGCTAGAGTTGGCCCGGCCACTGCACCTCTTTCGGAAGCAGTAGGTAGGGACGACATCCCTGAGAGATGACGCTATCCATCTCTTCTTAATTCCCCATCAGTGACGCATACACAACACAACACTCTGAAGGTCTTCCTAAGCACTGCGTCTTAGCGTTCTGCCAGTGAGCACTGGGACGTCAGTGACCTGTAGAAAAGACAGGAGGTCGGGCAGAGACCTGCTCTTCCCTGGAGAGAACTGTCTTATCAAGACACACAGATCGTTTCTGCTCTGCAACAGTGCTCGGTGCTTGGCCACTCAGGTTCCCGTTCTTTGAGTATTATACCTTGACGCTAAATTTGCCAGGCTTTGAATGGTGTTACCAATTTTCAAGAACAAACTTGGACATGGTAATGGGTTTTATGTTTAAAAAAATACGTGTATTCACTCTTCTACTTAATGTTGTGTACACTCCCTAATTTCACAGGATGAAGTCTAGAACCTCTTTGGCATATGAAGGTGTTCTGATCTCAAGTTTATCCCCAGCAGTCACATAATTATTATTAATCGTAATACTAATGTAATAATAATTTAATAACAATATAATATGTTGTTATATTATTATTACCATATTCTATAAAGAGAAGATGGGGTGTTCTTTGGCAAAGGACTTGAAATTAGAGTTCAAAGCAGATCTAAGCTTCACCACTACAAAGTTGTTACCTCCACCTTAGGTTCCTTGCCTGTGAAATGGGGGTAATGTACCCTCTAGGGCATTGGGCTGACTGATGTCTCTCGTGGGATGGGAATACCAAACCCAGAATGAATGATTTAGCAAAAGGCAGTTTACCATCACTATTTTGTGTCAGAGCAGGTGGCGTTGTCTGTAGTTTCCTGCATTAAAGAGATTTGCTTACAAAGGATATTCGGTGATTGAAGACCAGATCTTCAGGACACTGCAAAATATTCCGTTTTCTTGGGAGTCTCTTTAATAGTATCTTCCGCACCCGGCACCTGTGTCTCCTTCATTAGCCGTAGGATGTGATCACGCGTTGTAACTTGTCATCAGAAGCACTCACGCCGATTGAGTTAATTCAAGAAATATTATTCACAAGCTACATGGCAGGCCTCACAGGCACACAGGCCTGAGGGACAGCGCATCTGAGGGTGTTTATCAAGTCTGTCTCAACGGGGAGGTAGAAACGTGTCACTTACACCCACATCATGGTTTTGCCTCATCTGATGTGATTGCCGCTTGAATCAACTACGTTTTTCTGTACATCTTTTGACCCAAGTGGTTTTTGAAGGACTAAACACTCACCTCTGTCTTCCTGGTTCTGTGCCGAATGGCAGGTGCCCGACACAGGTGGTTTGGGGGCCGGCGAAACTGTCCTATTAGTATGCAGGCATTGTATGAAGGCATTGCTTTTTGTTGACTGAAACTCACGATTACCAAAATCTACATGCATTTCTCTAACGTCACATGCAAAATGAATTCTATAATTTTACATTTACATTCATATTTTACATGAAAGTATGTACCACTTTGTCTAGTTAGATTGCCATAATCTTACTAATATATTTCTCCAGGGCATGCAAGTTATAATGAGCTATTTAAATATCCTAATGTTCTCTAGTGTCTTAAGCATGACTCATTGGGAAGCATGCCATCAAATATGTGTACTTCTGAAAAACCTGCTCTAAGGGATGGAGAATTCCTCTATAACACAGCGTCACTTAAAATGGCATATTTTCGAAACCCACTCTAGGAAGGAGTGGGCATGCATTTGATACTCAAAGTCTGTATAAATTATAGATGCATATTGAACTAAGAACTATTTTGCTGTAAGGTGGGTACCAGGTGGCACAACAGACATTCCATGTAAAACTCAGCAACAAAAAGGGAAACCAACTTACCAGTAAACTTTTGTCATTTTTCCAGAAATCTCAGTCCGCAAACAATGCCACTGAGTGTCGACATAGATGGAGTTGATGATGACAAACTGTCTGTTATTTGTCTACACGTGCCCATCTCCCCACTCTGTAAGACGGTCTTCACTGGATTGAATTGTGGTTTGAAATTAATTTCCTCTTACCCTCTACGGCTACAGTTTCCTGTTACATGGCTTCTATCATTTTGTTGAAATTATCAGTCCTTGTCCTATGCGTGAAAGCCATCTGTCTCCCTTCTCCAGCTGCTGCTAAGTGTTTGTTCGTGGGCTTTGGTTTGCGTGGCTCCCGTGTGAACTCTACTGGTCTCCCTGAGTCTGTGTCTTGCTTTATGTATCCCTACGTTTGTTCGTGGGCTTTGGTTTGCGTGGCTCCTGTGTGAACTCTACTGATCTCCCTGAGTCTGTGTCTTGCTTTATGTATCCCTACGTTTGTTCGTGGGCTTTGGTTTGCGTGGCTCCTGTGTGAACTCTACTGATCTCCCTGAGTCTGTGTCTTGCTTTATGTATCCCTACGCCTCTTGGTCATCACCTCTTCCACACACCCAGGCTCACCTCTTGGGGTCCCTTCCTGACGCCCAGAGAGAAACGGGTGATCTCTTGGCCGCGCACGTACTCATGAATCATGCGCAGGCCTGGGCTGTGCCATCAGCGAGAGGGCTTGGGGACTGGGGAGCTTGAGGGCGCGGGCAGGCCGCGTGAGAAACCAGTGTGGGCGTGGCCTCAGGGCTGACTTGGAGTCCCAGCACACGCACCTACAAAGGCTTAGAATCCTAACTTAGCCCTGAGGCCAGACACAGTGAGAACCAGCCTGCAGGGGTCAACCACCCTGGGTGAAGCATCCCAGTAGTAGAAATCCAGAGAGAGCCAGGGACCAGGGGTCCACAGAAGGCCCAGCACAGACCGCGAGCAGAGCCGTGTCCCCGGAGGGGACCTTTCCTTCTCTGCTCTGGGGATGCATGCTCTGTATCTTTTCTGAAGCCAAACCCAAGACCCACCAGGCTCCTGTAGAAAAGCACTTACCTTCAGAACAAAGTCAAAGACACGGATAGTTGCTGAAATAAGAAAAACTCCAGTAAGACAGTTTTAATTAGGATAAAGTATTCACATATGCAGAGCACTTGAAAATTGCAAAACACTCTACATTGCTGCGTAAAGTAGGTTGTCTAGCATTTGTTGAGTGCCGTCGTGAGCTAGGCACTTTTCATTTATGAACGTATGTCCTCGCCTTTGCTCTTTGTGTTCCCCTCGGCTCCCTGGAGTGCCTCAGAGCACTCCCAGCCCCCCCTCTCCTACCTCCAAGAAAATGCGCAGAGAAGGATGTGCAGTTGGGTTACGTGACTCAGAAGGCCGCTCCGTGATGAAGCCGCAGGGCTGCGGTTCGGGGTTATACGTTACGCTCACTTCACACTCTGGAAAACAGCTGCTCCCTCCATAATTACCTGTAACCACGGGGGAAGGAAGACATTTTCTTGGTTGAGCGAAAAGGACATTTGATGTCCCATCGTCCCCTTCCTGGTGTGGACACAGCTTATATGGGAGCCCCAAATCCTACATCTGAGTTTCCATCAACTCACACTGTGTAAGGCAGGCAGGACAGAACACATACCTGCCTTGGCAACACTACCAATTCGCATGAAGAAAAATACCCTACGCAAACAAGTTTGAAATGCCCGTTTAATTGGGAAAATACTGAGGTCTTTGGATGCTGCCGCTTGTCTGGGCATGAGACAGCTCCCTCATTGCTGCGGCTTTGGTGTTCTCACCCTACCTCCGGAGAACACTGCAAAACGTCACCCTTGAGTGCCCTCTCTTTGCAAGTACTTATCAAGCCTGTGTGAGGAGCCGTTTGTTCTCTGCTAATGTTCTCAGCGAAGCACAGTCCGTCCATGACTGTTCAAGACCGCAGGGGAGTCAGTAATTGTCCACGATGTGTCTAGGCACAGAGCAGATTCTTGGAAGTCATCTTACCTCTCAGCTCAGAGTTTCTCAAGGATGCCGGGTGGTTATTCTCGGGGAGGCTGTTAAGACCTCTCAGCGTGTAAGACCTGAGGCTTTCACCAGTCGCTTCCCCCCCTTAGACTACTTCCAGTGCCTGTTCTGTTTCTCTACCTTGATTTCTCTCCTCCAAACCATGATCTGCAAACACCGCATCCCACCACCATCTCGCCACAGCCAAGGAGAAGTTTCTACCAGGGTGGTGAAAGGGAGCCTTGAGCACATGGCCTACGTTGTCCCCAGGGTCACGGTGACCATCCCGGAGACCGATGAAGTCCCGTGACTGCCTGCAGACTCATGTGCTGTGGACTCCTTCCTGTCAGCTGTGAACGCTCATCTGCCTTTGCCTGGCCACACTCCATGCAACATGTAATGTACAATGGGAGACCCAGGAAGGGATCACACACATAAAGGTGCGATTGTAAATTGTCAGAACCTCTGGGACGTGCAAGAACAGGATCTAAGAGCAGCACTGGGCACCTGGTTTAATTGGGGGCTTCCAGGATCAAGGATCAATCAAGAATCAATGCCTCACTGTACAGTGGCACTTAAGGTGAAATCAGAAGTCACTCGGGGCGCCTGGGTGGCTCAGTCAGCTGAGCATCCGGCTTCGGCTCAGGTCATGATCTCACACGCGTGGGTTCAAGCCCCGCATCAGGCTCTATGCTGACAGCTTGGAGCCTGGAGCCTGCTTTCCATTCTGTCTCTCTCTGACCCTCCCCTGCTTGCACTCTGTCTCTCTCTCAAAAATAAATAAACATAATTAAAAAAAAAAGTCACTCAAAGCCTGGCTATTTTTTTTTAAATGTAAAACACACATAGACCATACAACCCGGGAATTCTGTTCTTAGCTGTCCACTGGAGACACATGAGGACATAGGTCCACACAGAAACTTGTACAAAGTGTTCTTAGCACCATTTTTTGTAACCATCAAAGGAAGAAACCAAAAAACCCTGGGTGGCTCAGTCAGTTAAGTGCCCCCCTCAGCTCAAGCCATGATTTCTTAGATTCGTGAGTTTGAGCCCCACATCAGGCAAGGACCCTGCTTCAGTTTCTCTGTCTCTCCTCCTTGTACACACACCCTCTCTCTCGAAATAAACTAAAAAAAGAAAAATTAAAAAAAAAAAAAAAAACCATCCGAACAGAAGGCCTTGGGAGAAGTGCTGTGTGATGAAATCCCAAAAATTCCAACGTAATTGGCCCTCTTTTACAAACACTCATGTGTCGGTCCAGTTAGTGTGCATCCAAGCATCTTCCTGTATTTCTGACCAGTTATGGATTTAGATGAATGATTGATGAGGATCTCAACAGAGTATTTAGAGAATGCCCAATGAATCAATGGACTGAGTCCATTTTCTAGTGTAAAATGAGTGCACTTTTAAATATCATTAGCCCACTTAGCAACGTGTGTTGTTGGTGAAAAGAACCAACAGAGGAGTTGATTCTGGGAAGAAGGAGCTGAAATCATTTCATGCACTATATTTTTTCTCTTGACATTGTGATTCTGTAGTTTGGCAAGATATGCCAGTCCCCAGCTCGGAGGAGAAGGTGTAGCCTTCAGTGAGCCTGGGTCTTGATACGGCAGAAGATGTCCCATGAAAACAGTAGAAGGAAGTTGGTGGTGTCACACAGGTGAAGCCTGAGGAACATTTCAGGGAAGTGAAGGTCAGCCTTCCAGCACCACTAAGAGACTTTGATAGGTCAGGACAGGCAGGGCACCTGCTTCTCTGTCCTGGGACTGGTCAACCCAGGGGACCTGTGGGGGGGTCAGGAGCAGATTGCAGGAGAGTAACGGGAAGCAGAGACCAGGAATAGAGAAGGCTCTTGACAAGTTTTGCCAATCAGGGAGCCAAGAAATGGGGCTGTCACTATGGGATGAGAAGGACGCAGGAGCGAGTGCTTAGTCTTTGTTGGGGTTTGATGTGGAATAAAAGTCAGACGGCAGAAAGATCAGAGCTTCTCAGCCCCCAATGGTGAGGAGTGCTTAACTTCATGCCTTCGGTGGTGCACAGAGTTACCCTCTTTCAAGAAATGAGGCCTCCAGGAGAAAGGGAAGGAGTCAGGACGCTAAGAGGCTGGGCCAGTAGAGCCAAGGCAAAGAGGAAAGACTCCTCATGAGTCACATTGGCATCCCCCCCTCCCTGCCAAGTCCATTTAATCAGATCCAACACAACCCGCTAACTAAACTTTCCATCGCACACTCCCTGGTTTTTTAGATGCTACCCATCAGAATAGTCATTTGTAGACTGCTCCACCCAAGGAAGCGTGTACGTGCTTGCAGGATTTAGGTTACCCGCCTTCGAAACCTGACTTCCTGCTCCGGAGGGAGCTCTCTCCTGCTGTCCACTGCTCTGCACAAAATGCTGTGCAAACAGCCTCAGCCATGTCCATGAATCCGCTCGCAAACACCCCTTAGCATGTGACGGCTCTCTTCACCTCCTTGCTGAGATGTCTCCGTCCTTGCTTGTAGCCTGAGAACTGCTCCCAAGATGGAATCCAATTTTGATGCAGGAGGGTGAGTAGTGAAGGGCTTCTGAATAGGAAGGTTGGCAGCAGAGGAAGTAGGTTTGAGTGGGCACTTGATGGGAAGCTGGAGGGTTTGAGGTAGCAGGAATCCAGATAGGAATGGGCGGGAGGAATACAGGAAAGGGACGGCCCTGGGCATCCACAGTCTCGTTAGTGCCAGCCCCTGGGATTTAATTATTTTGGGCAGGAGGTAAGTGTGCCCAAAGGGGCCTGCGGTGAGGAAACCTTCATGTGAGCTGCTAGGGGCTTCTTAAATATCAGAGGAGCCCAGGCACATTCTTTATCGGCTAGTCGAGCACGCCTGCTCTCATTTGTTCAAGCACTTTTTCTCTGGAACGCTCGGAGCCTGCTCTCTTGTTTGAAAACGCAGCCAGCTGTGCCCATGGCCAGCACAAACAGCGAGATCAGGCCCTGAGAGGCGCAGCCGTCAGCTGTCCACAGCCTCCTTACGGAGATGCTTCCTGAGGCGGTATTGTCTTTTGTGCCCAGCCCTGTGGCAGCAAACATTCAACTCAGCTGGCTCTTCTCGATGGTGGGCGTCCTGTCCGAAACCACTTCCTGGGGCTAGGTGCCAAGCTCTGGGGTGCCAGAGATGCCCATGGGTCAGACTTTGCAAATAAGGGTGACTCCACACTGGACCAGTGTTCCTGGAAAGTACAGACGGGGCACTAGGGCTGTGCAACCCTAGTTCATAAAACAGAGCAAAAATCTTGTCTCCGGACCGGTGCCCACACCCAGAGCACAGCTGATCACTGCCATGACATTTCTGCCACGCAGAACGGTCAGCCTTGTTTGGGCAAAAGGTTCAAGTGGGCGATGGCCGTGTGATGTGCTTTGGTGTGCTGTCCGGATGCCAAGTTCAGTCTGCCTCAGGC
>NC_043717.1:3622406-3717787 GCF_006229205.1 Suricata suricatta | reverse complement strand
GAACCCACGAATGTGAGATCTGACCTGAGCCAAAGTTGGAGGCTTAACCGACTGAGCCACCCAGGCGCCCCTGGGTAGTCATTTCTAAGCTAACATCGTTAGCCCTTATTTTAAGGAGGTTTTGTTATAAAATAAGCTCACAAATATCAGACTAATTCTCAGATAAGCCTTGATAATGGCTGACCCAAATTGCCTTCTGGGAAAAGAAAAGGAAAGGAGAGGAGGAGGAGGAGGTGGAGAAAGAAACCTTCCTGCATGAGAAAAGAGGAACAAGCAAAGGGTAGGACAGTATTCATCCCAATGGGATATGGAGTGTAAGGTAAACATAGGGTTATTTCTCCTCTTGAAGTGTATAATTTTCCGCCTCAACTCGCCTTTTTTTTTTTTACTTCAATATAAATCCATTACAACAAGAAGCTACTAAATAACATTAATTTCCACCGAACCATAATGGTATGAGTTTTGAGAATGACGTTGGTCTCTTTTTCCAGTAGTGATTATTCTCCCTACCTATTGGGCAAAAGTAGCAGAAAGAACCCTCCCTTCCTTTTAAACCTTTTATCTTTTTGAAGTCACCCAACTGTGACAAGCAATACCTTTAAATCCCATTTCTGAAATCGCACTTAACTCTGTTCATAAGGTGATCCGAAATACCGTGAAAGTAAACAGAAGCCCCTACGTGTTCACTTGGAGACCCAAGGATGATTTATACAACAAAACAGAATGCTTCTTGTGTTGTCAGCATCGCTCGTGCACCCCACACGTGTCCTTCCCCGCTATTTCATGTAAATATCTACTGTGCTCATCTGAGCCGGCCGACCTGTTGGACAACAGGGTGTTGAGCTCAAACAGGGAAAATGCACTCTGCGGGCAAAATCAAAAGGAAATAGAGAAACTAGAAATTAAGGTTAAAAAATAGGGGAAAAAATACATCCTTTAGTACATTTGGATCAAAAGAGCTTAGAAAAAATTGGAATGTGGCTATCCAAGTAGGTAGTCTAATTGTTTTGAGTTAAAGAAAAAATTTCTATAGCTTATATCCATCCCTCTTCTGTAAAATTCTCCATCACATTGATCCTGTAGCTCTTTATTCTCACTAAGAGTATGTTTTACAGACTGTTTACAGTAGCATCAAGAAGTGCATCATTCCTCTCCAGAGGGTTCTGTGCCTAGACCCACCCCAGTGGACATACATTGTCTGATAGTGTCTTCAAGCCTTCTCTCTCTGGTATCGAATTCCTTGGGGAGGAAAACAGAAGATTGGATTTAAGGAAACAAATTACTCTTTCCATTTCAAATGGCTGTATACACATATGCCTGTCCCGCTTCTTCTGTGAAACCAACCCAGAGCCTTCCAGAGACTACGAAACAAAGAAACATGATCGCTGGTGAAGCCAGCAGTCCCCTAGAGGATCTCTGCGATCCCGGGATCACAGTAGGTGCAGAAAGATGGCCAAGTGCATGAGAAATTGGTTGACAATAACAGAGGACACCAAAAGAAGACATCTTTTTCGGCATGACTCCGAGAGAGTTATCCAGTGTGGGTGAAACCTGTCAAAAGGAAAAGCAATGATTCCTTGCTTGCAAGAGTCAGGTCAAGGTCCACAGGCTGCCTTTGGAAACCTCCTCACATCCAGTTTCTGTCATGGCACAGGACAGGAGCTGGGGGAAGTTGTTAAGAAAGAAAGCCTAGAGCCGTTCCTTGCCCAGAGCTGACTATGGCTTTGGCGGAGGGAGGCGAAACCAAGAGGGGTCACGTAGGCACACAGTCGCTCATCGGTAGTGCAGATATAAGCTCAAGGTCCCATACCCACTTGCAGACATTCAGCGTGGGCCCAGATAACTCGGAGAAGGCTCAGAGATGGCGCAGGTGCAGGTAAGCAAACCCCAGAGGCACAGCCTGGAACATGAGCCGGGCTCCACTTTCGCTGCTTCCTCTGCCCGCTCCCCCGGATTTTCTCACGTCCCTGGTCCCTACAGACATTTCCTTCTAACATGAGAAACAGCACTGCTTTACAAGGTGGTCGCCAGCCACGGGTCTTTAGAAAGATTCTGGAAGGAAAAACAGAACAGCATACGATCAGTGAAGACATACCGCAAAGCAGCCCAAACTGGGAACAGACCCATGGGCAAGAAACGAAAGGGGTCAAAAGAAAAAAATCCTGCTTTTCTGAAATGAGAATTTAAAGAAGAGATATATGGCCCTAAGGAAAAACTGATAAAAAAAAAGTAACATTACATGGGGATGAAAAGTAAGTAGGCAGAGCCTCAGAAGTAAATGGCAACAAAAAGTAAGTATGGCAGAGTCAGAGACAGACACAGAGACAGAAAGATTGAGAGACAGAAGAGATGGGTACATCTGGTGCCCTGGTGCACCAAGGCCCTGGTGCACCAAGATGGGTGCATCTGGTGTCACTAAGCAGTGAATGGAACATCCAAATGTGTCATTCAAGGTAAAATTTCTAGAATACAGAGAAATTTGAATCTGCAGGCCACAGATACCCAACGCTCTGCTTCTATAGCTCAATTAACAAATATTCTAGGAAGTTAATGCCATTTTAAGTTTTGTAAATACTTCTATGGAAATTCTGGGGGGAAAAAAACCTAGGAATGGAAGATTTGTCTGTGAGATACAAAGTACTATAAGACAGTGGAACAGGATATAAAAATTCCTCAAGAAAGTATATGTGTTCCAAAAATGTAACCAAAGGTGCTCATAAATTTAAAAGGATAGTAGTATGTGGAAACATATATTTCAGGAGATGTATGTTTATTAAGAAAACAGGCAGACAGAGGTCGAATCTCCCACCAACCCAGAGCAGCAGTATGAAGGATTCATTGAAAAGTTAAAGGATATGTATTTAAATTTTTTTTAATGTTTATTTGTTTTTGAGAGAAAGACAGACTGTGAGCAGGGGAGGAGCAGAGAGAGAAGGACACACAGAATCCGAAGCAGGTCTGAGCTCCGAGCTGTCAACACAGAGCCTGATGCAGGGCTCGAACCCACGAACGGTGAGATCATGACCTGAGCTGAAGTCGGCCGCTTAACTGACTGAGCCACCCACGCGCCCTGATTACTGAGATTTAATCAGAACATCAGGAAACATTAACGATACATTGAAGTATAGAACCGTGCTGATAACTCTGGAGATTGTGGCCGCAGAGAGGAAAAGGAATCCCAGCAATCACGACAGTATACCAAGAATAATGGAACTGACTAAAAAATAAAAAGCATTCCAACAAGTGCAGTTGGAAAACAAGACAAGGTTGGGTGCTTGGCTGGCTCACTGCTGGAGTGGGCAGCTGTGGGTCTCTGGGACGTGAGTTCGAGCCCCACGTTGGGTGTAGAGAGGACTTAAAATAAAATCTTTTGAAAAAAGGAAGTGAAAACAGAATATACTAAAAGTGAGTTGCTGATTTTTCTCATTATTAATTCCAGGCTTTCGATGGACATTTTTTTTTTAAACTCCCATCAAGCAAAAGAAATATAGGCACATTTAAGTGGATGTGGCTAACTACCATAAGCACTAAAAGGAGACTAATGTTCTTTCCAAAAATTTAAAGGAAAACCCAGTAATTCTCACCAAATATGTGCCACATGTATTCACTTTACAAAAATAATTGCCTAAGGGTAATGATGCCAGTAGAACTATTTTTGGAAACTATGTGTATTACCTAAAAATAAGAAAAGTAAAGTGTTTTATCCCTCTTTGAGCAAATACATATTCTGTAGAAAGTTCCCATCAGTTTTATTTAAATACTGAAACATCACCACGTGCTTTTGGCCACAAAGAGTTTGGACCTGACTTGGTTGGCTAATGGGTCAAATCCAATTAGCAGTAAGATTAGCTTGCTTAGCCAGTTCTGGAAACTCCATAATTGTAACTCCACTCTTCATCTTGCCTCTTGAACCCAAGTTTAACGTTCTGGCCAAGTGTCAGAGGCTGTCTTGGAAAAGCCATGGGGTATTGATGGCACAGTGACTGAAGTGTCCTCTGTAAATGGGAAGAAGCATTTCTTTTTTTTTTTTTATAATAGTTTATTGTCAAATTAGTTTCCATATAACACCCAGTGCTTCTCCGCACACGTGCCTCCCACCATGACCATCACCCCCTCCCTCTCTCCCCCTCCCCTTTCAGTCCGTGGTTCGTCCCCAGTATTCAGTAGTCTCCCTTGATCTGTGTCCCTCACTCTCCCCTGCTCTCTTTCCCCCTTCCTCTCCCCATGGTCCCCTGCCAGGTCTCTCCTGTTAGACCCATGAATGCAAACATATGGTATCTGTCCTTCTCTGCCTGACTTATTTCGCTTAGCATGACACCCTCGAGGTCCATCCACTTTGCTACGAATGGCCAGATTTCATTCTTTCTCATTGCCATGGAGTACTCCATCGTGTATATATACCACATCTTCTTGATCCGCTCTTCAGGTGATGGGCATTTAGGCTGGGAAGAAGCATTTCTGAGCATTAGTTCATCGTTGGTGAAGACCCAGGGACGCAGTGTGATGGGTAGACAGGCCAAAAAGGGCTGAGGAATTTTTTCTTACTTAATGGACTTTTTTTTTTAATTCAAGCAGTTTAGTATAGTTAACGTGCAGTGTTCTACTAGTTCCAGGTGTACCGTGTAGTGATTCAACAATCCTGTTCATGATTCTGTGCTCATCACAAGCGCACTCCTTAATCCCCAGCGCCTATTTCACCCATCCCCCGCCCCTTCCCTCTGGTAACCATCAGTGTCTTCTCTCTAGCTAAGAGGCTGTTTTTTCACTTCTCTCTTTTCTTCTTCGTTCCTTTCTTTGGTTTCTTGAATTCCTCATAGGAGTGAAATCATATAATATTTGTCTTTCTTGGACTGATTTATTTCACTTAGCATTATATTCTCTCAATCCGTTCATGTTGTTGCAAATGGCAAGATTTTTTTTCTTTCTTATGGCCAACTAATACTCCACTGGGTATCTATACCACATCTTCTTCATCCATACATCTGTGAATGGACTCTTGGTTTGTTCCGTGTCTTGGCTATTGTAAATAATGCTGTAATCAATATAGAGGTGCACGTACCTTCTCAAATTAGTGTTTTTGTGTTTTTGGGTAAATACCTAATATGGAATTTCTGGGTCATATAGCTTTTTAAGCTTTTTGACCTATCTCCATGCTGTTTTCCACAGTGGCAGCATCAATTTGCATTTCCACCAACAGTGCAAGGTGGTTCCTTTTTCTCCACATCTTCACCAACGCTTATTATCTCTTTTGCTGTTGATTTTAGCCATTCCCACAGCTATGATGTAATATATTATTGTGGTTTTGATTTGTATTTTCTGATGAATAATGAAGCTGAGCATCTTTTCATGTGTCTGCTGGCCAACTGTATAGCTTCTTGAGAGAAATATCAGTTCATGGCATTTGCCCATTCTTTCCCCACTTATTTTTATTTGGATTATTGGAGGGGTTTTGTTCCATCTGCAAAAGTTATTTATATATTTTGTGTACTCACCGCTTACTGGATAGGTAGGCCATTTGCAAATATCTTCTTCCATTTACTAGGTCATTCTTTAGTGTTTTTGTTTTGTTTTTGTTTTTTTGCTGTGCAAAAGCCTTCTACTATGTATTTATTTTGAGGGAGAGAGAGAAAGGCAGAGTGTGAACAGAGGATGGGCGGAGAGAGAGGGAGAGACAGAATCTGAAACAGGCTCCAGGCTCCGAGCTGTCAGCACAGAGCCTGACACGGGGCTCAAACTCAGGAACCGCAAGATCCTTACCTGAGCCGGAGTTGGACGCTTAACTGACTGAGCCACCCAGGCGTCCCAAAATCCTTTTATTTTGATGTAGTCCTAGTAATTTATTTTTGCTTTAGTTTTACTTGCCTCAGGAGACATATCTAGAAAAATACTGCTACAGGCACTATCTGAGAAATTATTGCCTGTATATTCTTCGGGGATTCTTAGATTTTCAGGTCTCACATTTAGGTCTTTAATCCGTTTCGAGTTTATTTCTGTGCATGGTATGAGAAAGTGGTCTAGTTGTATTGTTTTGCTTGTACCTGTCTACTTTGCCCAACACCGTTTGTTGAAGAGACTGTCTATTTCCCATTGCACAGCCCTTTGTTGTAGATGAACTGACCATATAATCATGCATTCATTTCTGGGCTATCTTCTTCCATTGATCTATGTGTCTATTTTTGTGCCACTACCAGACTGTCTAGATTATAACAGCTTTGCAGTGTAGCTGAGATGTGATGCCTCTAGTTTTCTTTTTCTTTTCCAAGATTACTTTCGCTGTTTGGGGGTCTTTTGTGGTTCCATACACATTTTAGGATTATTTGCTCAAGTTCTCTGAAAAATGCTGTTGGTGTTTTTTGAGAGGGATCACACGAAATCTGTAGATTACTTGGGAAGTATGGGCATTTTAACAGTATTTGTTCTTCAATCCATGGAATATCTTTCCTTTTTTTGTGTCCTCTCCAATTTCTTTCATCAATGTTTTATAGTTTTCAGAGTACAAGTCTTTCACCTCCTTGGTTACGTTTATTTTATTCTTTTTGGTGCAGTTGTAAGTGGGATACTTTTCCTTATTTCTCTTTCTGTGACGTCATTATTAGTGTACGGAAATACAACAAAATCCTGTACATTGATTTTGTATCCTGTGACTTTATTGAATTCATTTCTCAGTTCTAGTAGCTTTTTGACGGAGTCTTCAGGGTTTCTATATAAAGCATCACGTCATCTGCAAGTAGTGAAAGTTTTACTTTCTCATTACTAGTTTGAATGCCTTTGATTTCTTTTTCTTGTCTAATTTCTGAGGCTGTGACATCTAGTACTGTGTTAAGTAACAGTGGTGAGAGTGGACATCCTCGTTTTGTCTTAGAGGAAAAGCTCTGTTTTTCACCAATGATGATGAAGTTAGCTATGTGTTTTTCATATGTGGCATTTATTATGTTGAGGCATATTCCTTCTAAACCTACCAAGTTGGGGGTTTTTATCATGAATGGCTGCTGTATTTTGTCAAATGCTTTTTCTCCATCTACTGAAATGGTCATGTGATTTTCATCCTCACTCTTCTTGATGAGATGTATCCCATTGATTGATTTGTGAATATTGAACCAAACTTGCATCCTGGGAATAAATCCCACTTGATCGTGGTGAATGATTTTTTTAAAATATATTATTGGATTTTGTTTCCTTCTATTCTGTTCAGGAATTTTGAATCCATGTTTACTGAGATATTGGCCTAGAGTTTTCTTTTTCTGTAGTGTCTTTATCTGGTTTTAGTGTAAGGGTAATGATGGCATCGGAGAATGAATCTGGAAGCTTTTCTTCCTGTTAAATATATATATATTTATGAAATATATATTATTTATAAATATACATATAATGTATATTTATTTATAAAATATATATATTTAAGAATAGTGTGAGAAGAATAAGTATTAACTATTTTTTAAATGTTTGGTAGAATTCACCTATGAAGACATCTGGTCTTGGGCTTGTTTTTCCTTGGAGTTTTTTAATGACTGTTTCCATTTTATTGCTGATAATCAGTCTGTTCAAATGTTTTATTTCTTCCTAATTCAGTTTTGGAATGCTATATGTTTTTAGGAGTTTATCCATTTCTTCTAGACATTCCAAATGTTGGCGTATAATTTTTCATAATGTTCTTAATATAATCAACTATTTTTGTGGTGTTGGTTTTTATTTCTCTTCTCTCATTTCGGATTTTGGTTTAGTTCTCTCTTCCTTTCTCTCACTGAATCTTGCAGAAGGCTTGTCAGTTTTGCTCATTTTTTCAAAGAACTGGCTCCAGCTTGCATTTATCTGATCTATTGCCTTTCTAGTTTCTGTTTCATTTATTTCTGCTCTAATTTTTATTTTTTTCCTTCTGTTTTTTTGGGGGTTTGTTTGTTCTCCATTTATCTATCTCCTTTATGTGTAAGGTTAGATGGTTTGTTCAAGGCATTTTCTTTTCCTTCTTGAGGAGTAGTCCCATAAGCTTTCCTCCTAGAACAGCTTTTGCTGCGTCCTGAAGATTTTGGACCATGGTTGTTGTTTTGGTTTGGTTTGGTTTGGTTTTTTCACTTGTATCCATGCATTTTTTATTTTCATCTTTGATTTCTTGGTTGACGCATTCATTGTTTAGTAGCATGAAAGCATTCAACTTTCATGTATTTGTGTTCTTTCTAGTTTTATTCTTGTGGTCGATACCTAATTTCATGGCATTGTTTATGAAAAGATGCATGATATGACTTCAGTCTTTTGAGACCCATTTTATGATTTATGTGGTCTGTTCCAGAGAATGTTCCATGTACCCTTGAAAAGAATGTGTGTCCCACTATTTTGGGGTGGAATTTTTGAATATATCTGTTAGGTCCGTCTGATCCAATGTCTCATGCGAAGCCATTGCTTCTTATTGATTTTCTGTTTGATCTATTCATGGATGTTAGTGGGGTGTTAAAGTCCCCTAATATTATTATGTAACTATCAATTTCTTCTTTGTTTCTTAATAGCTGCTTTCTGTATTTGGGTGCTCCCGTGCTGGCCATATAAATATTTATAGTTGTTGTATCTTAATGTTGAATTGTTTCCTTTATGACTATGTAGTGTTAATTGACTTTATAATTTTTAGAAGTTTTAGGTTTATAGAAAACGTGACTGAAAGTACATAAAGCCTCATATATGTCAACTCTCCCAGTTTCCCCTGTTATTAATTACCATCTTGTGTGATTTTGGTGCATATGTTACAATCTATGTGGCTATTCTTTTTATGGTACTGATAACTAAGCCCCTGGCTTGCATAAGGGCTCACTGTTGATATTGTACCTCCTGTAGCTTTTGATAAATGTATGGTGAATGTATCTACCATTTTGGTATGATACAGAATATTCTAGAATGCCCTAGAAATCCAGTGTCCCATCTGTTCATCCATCTCTCCCACTTAACCTCTGGTAACCATAGTTTCTGTTTGTTTGTTTGTTTGTTTACTATAAAGACAGTAAACAAAACAAACCAAAAAAGTTTTGCATTTATACAGTGTCATAGAGTTGGTCTGGTATCGTGTATATGTAGCCTTTTCAGATTGACTTCTTTCACTTAGCAGTAACCTTCAGAACATTTTAAAGTTCTGAAGACTTTTAAAACAGAAGATAAACAGTAGTATTAAAGACTGAGAACGTTGTGAATCATATGTTACTTAAAGTGGGGTCACTGGATTTTTCTAACATTTAGCATTAAACCGCTTGCTTTTAAGCCAAATGGATGAATACTGACATATTTATGCTTAATGCCAGCCTCATTTGATATATGCACCGTGTGCATTTTCAAACACATTTTTCATTCATTTATGCTAGGGTTATCTGTTCATAAAGCTCTTGCTTGAAAGGAGCTTACAACTTTTTTTTTTTTTTGCAATTTTTATTACAAACAGTAGCTCATGTATGCATAAGGTTTTATCTGAAGGAGGGGGAAAATATATCTGCCAATGATGTTTGATGGCAATCAAAAATGACAGTATATTGAAAGTTTTTATAGACTATATTTTATGTCCATTAATGTTCAATCTTTTACTTTCAATGTATTAATGACATTTATCTGAGTGGTTTTCAATTGTGAATTTACATTGTCTTGCGGAAATTTATATCCCTTAATTCAAACTTTCAAATATGAGAGGAACAAAAATATTATCCTTCTTGAGTTGAAAATATTTGCGCCCATAAACATAAGCTATTCAGATTCATCAAGAAATCATTACATTTTGATAGCTAATAATACCCTAATCAGAAAAAGGAGATATTCCATAATAAAATTAAAATACCCCTCTATGATAACAGAGAATTAAAGCTAGTATCGTTAAACAAACAAACAAACAAGATAATGAACCCAACTGGGCGTTGAGGTCTTCATGAGCCCCAGGGTGGTGTCAGCCCATTGGACGGAAGCTCTTTCATTTTCTATTTCACAGCCCTGGGTCCAAACATTTGACTTTGAAGACTGAAAACAAGGGTGAGGGGGAGCATGGTTCTGTAATTTTTGCAGGTCTGCATATGTGTGTATATGTATATAAATCTGTTTACTGGCATAAACTGAAACTCTAGGAAATAGCCACATAGCCATACCGTGCTACTTCGGCCCAAATCTCCAAGAGTTGCATGTCTTCAAAATTGCATGACAAGGACCACTTTAGGATTTTATTGAAAAATCTTCACATAGAAATTCAAACTTTTCGTGCAAAAGAAATGTTACACGGTGAACCTGGAAAATGTTTTCACGTTGCTAACCAGCTCCTTATCACACCACTCATTGGTCAGGATGGTTCAACTTTACATAATATGATACTTGAGTCCACTTAGCTGAAACAGACAGGGGCGCCTGGGTGGCTCAGTCGGTTAAGCCTCCGACTTCAGCTCAGGTCAGGTCTCACGTTCGTGGGTTCGAGCCCTGTGTCAGGCTCTGTGCTGACAGCTAGCTCAGAGCCTGGAGCCTGCTTCCGGTTCTGTGTCTCCTTCTGTCTCTGTCCCTCCCCTGTTCACGCTCTGTCTCTCTCTGTATCAAAAATAAATTTTAAAAAACATTAGAAATAATAAAGCAATACTGACATGTATTATTGAAGGAAGAGAGAGATCAGACGTGGGGCTGGCTTCCTGCTTGGCAGCGTCAGTTGCTCAATACATATGCCCTTGGGGTGCAGGACCTTCCTGTTTTCACTGTCCCCTCACAGCTTTGACGTCCCCTGAGGGCTGGGTTCTCATGGCTTTCAGATGGACACAGCAGCACACACCTTGTCCTTGTTCCCAACACCGGGTCTTTCCATCAGTCGGATTGGCCCAGGTTAAGACACGTGACCCTCCGTGCCTGGAGTACAGCCGTGGGTCCAGGGCTGTGCACAGATTGACCTTCAGTCACCAGGATATTCCCCATGAGCTCGAGATGAATCCAGTCGGTCGAGTCTCATGGACTCCTTGTGGGAATGAGGAAGCTTTCCACACTCGGGGTTCTGATCCGAAGCAGGAAGGGGAGACGGGAACGTGGATATTGACTAGACAGTTTCCATCTCCCGTGCTTCCCCACAAAGGATACACAGCAGACTGACCTGACGTCACGGTCAGTGTAGTCCTTGCCCTCAGTGGGCGGCCCGTGGAGTATGGACCATCGGATTTATACGGATTGCATTCAATTGACCACCATACCTCTCATGAACAGGGAGGTCCCTCAGCAGCTACACTGGAGGCCTTGCTCATGTTACAGATCAGAACCCACTGAGGACCAGACGCCAGCCTCCCCTGGGGCAGCTAACTGCAGCCGGGAGGCTGGGACTTTGCCAGGCCGTCAGCTCTACACCCTGACCCTCCTGCAGCCCCAGGAAGCAAGAGGGAGAATGAACGAAAACAGAGAGGGAGGAGTCGCAGGGTAAAGGAGCGAAATGAAGTCCAACATGAGTGCGTGCTCGTCTGCAGCCTCCAGGCCCATTTATCCGATCACGTTACACAAGTCTCAGCACCCCCTCCTGTGTCCTGGTGATGCCGCGTGGAAGAGGAGAGGCGTTCCCAACACGCTTACAGCGCACAACCCCGTGGCACCTTCGTTCGCCGCTCCTTTCGCCCAGTCTCCCTCCGTTACTCGCATAAGGCCAACGTCTCAGCACCCCAGAAAGAGGTGTAAAGACTCCTTGTAAGTGCACGGACATTCCCGCCCAATTATGCGAAAGCCATTGCGGCCCAGCCCATCTTGAACCGTGCAGAGTTTGATCCTGTCAAGCTCGTCGTAGAAGAACACTTCCTTGTGTTAACTTTGTGTTAGAGGTGTCCCGTGGCGTACCCGTCGGGCGGGTGTTAACTCCCCATCCGGATCAAACATACTCAATTAATAGTAAGAATTACATGAAAGACTGTGGTTCTCTCTCCAGCACTGAGGGAAAAAAGGACAGATTTTCAGGAGAAATTCCAGCAAGATTTGTCCAGATCCACACAGCAAGTTGAAGGGAACCGGAAACGTTTTCTGTGCTGTGTAGGAATTGCATGGGTGCAGGCGAGGCTGAACGCCCCAGGCTTCTCCCTACCGCCCCATCCCCCACACCCCATCCCGTTTCCCTCTTCCGGTCCCACCCACCACTGACATGTGGGCACGTGAACTTTGCTTTCCCCCATCGTTACTCACAAGTCCTGCGTGGGGAGCACCATGTTTCTTGCTTGGAGGCACGTCGCTCATTTTCTAGGAACGAGGAGAAAACCGATGGAGGGGTGGTTGACAGCTTCCTGTATTTTGAGTAGCACCTTTCATTAGTAGTGGGCAGAAGATGAGGTGAGATCTGAGCTCTAGCTCCCAAACATCACAGTCAACTTTCACAGGCACCCATAGGTTCAGTTCCCCGCCCTACTGTGGTGTGCCTGGGAGACGCCCACTGTCCTGGAAGTTTCCCATTACTTATTTTGTATCTTCTCCATTCATCATGCTCCAGCTGTCTCCTTACCCCAAAACAACATTCTGGAACCACCACTAAAAAGTATGTTGCTACGGGCGCAATTATGCCCCCCACCAAGTTCATATGTGGAAGCTCTGCCCCCTCAGAATGGGACTGGATTTGGAGACAGGGTCTTTAATCTGGTGATGAAGGTAAAATGCAGTTCCAAGACTGGCTTCTAATCTAATCCTTATAAGAAGAGAGGATTAGGACCCAGACTCTCACAGAGAGGGATGAGCCTGGGAAGACACAGCGGCAAGCCAGCACCTGCACTCCAAGGATGAGGTCTCTGGAGAACGCAGCCCTGCCCACACCTGGATCTTAGACTTCCAGCCTCCAGGACCGGGGCCTCAGTCTGTGGTCCTTTGTTATGGCAGCCGGAACAGAATCGTACAGATGCTTATGGGATTGTTTCAGCTGTGGCAAGTCTGTACGTTTACGTGTCCCTTCTTGCGCATTGCATTGGGTGGCTGGCAGCGGCAGAGTGACACATAGGTCCTGCGACCATAGCACAGAGCACTATTATCTCCCTATTGCCAATTTTTCTCCAGCGAAGTGTCCTTCTCTGGTATCATTCTTCCGGTCTTCCTGGCCTTACCCATACCTATACCTTCCCCCCTTGCATCTCTGCATAGACTAGCGGCCCCAGTATCCCCTGCCCTGACTTAGTTGTCTTGCTCCTGGGGAAGCTGAAACCCATGATTGTTGTGATCAGTCAGAGCAATTTGACACAAGGGTAAAAAAAGCCAGAGATAGATAATAATAATAATAATAATAATAATAATAATAATAATAATGTGTGGTACCTTGCCAGTAATTGGAATCTTCTTCTCTCTGTTGACGTGTCTTTTCTCAGTAACATGCGTTCACGGATTTCACGTTGGATAAGAAGTGAGCTATATATCCTCTTCCTTCAAAAGATGTATATAATCCTCCTACTTTGCAAATGAAGTGTGAAAAAGTTCTCTCAGGATAGGCTCAGAGAAATCAGCAAAACTATTAGATGTCAGCTGCACGTATAGTTGTTTCGGCAGCAAAGGTTTAGTCAACGGTGGCAGGTGGCATTTGAGAGGACTTTGTAACGGGCATTGTTGGAGGCGGGCCCCTGGCCATGGCTGCATCCCCAGTGATGCACGGTCAGATGGACCCCTGCTAGGAACCAAGGATGAGGGTGCAGGGCTGGCCGGGCAGGGTGGGCTGCAGCTGGCCTGCTGAGAACCTGTGCAAGCTAAACAGTGTGTCACACCGACGTGTGGTTGGGGCAACAGGGGTACCTGAGGGAATGCGGGAAGGGTTTCACAGAAAACCAGCAGAAACATGAAGTCAGTCTCCAGCTGGTGAACATTGGCAGGATAAGCATGTTTTCTGAGGAGAGGCTGGAAAAGACTTCGGTATGGAAATCCCCGTTGTGTAGATAGAGTTATGATTCAGAGCTCAATCCTAGAGGAGAGTGCATGTCAGGTTTCCATGGTAGCAGGCAGCCTGAGGGTTTCCAACCTGGGTGTTATTGACATTTGGATGAGACTGTTCTTTTTTAGAGAGAGAAAGAGGGTGTGAGTGGGGGAAAGGGGCACAGGGAGAGGAAGGGAGAGAGAATCTCAAGCAGAGTCCATTGTCAGTGTAGGGCCTGACACGGGGCTCGATTCCATGACCCTGGGATCATGACTTGAGTCGAAATCAAGAGTCAGCCCTCAAATGACTGAGCCTCCCAGGCATCCTCAAGGTCATTCTTTCTTGTGGGAGAGGGGCTGTCTTCCTGATATTGGGATGTTGAGCAGAATCTGTGGCCTCTACCCACCAGATGCCACTTGCGCCCACACCCAGTCGTGGAGACCAAAAATGTCTCTGGACTTTGGCAGATGTTCCCCGTGGTGGGTGTAGGAGAAGTCATCACCCACAGTAAGAAATGAGCACAGCGGAGAAATCTGGAAGGAATGGGCACCATGCAAAATCTCAGCACCTTGGACAAGACCACAGAAAGTGAACTTCGCGGGTGTTGTGTCCAGTTCCCAGAACGTCATGGTGGAAATGGATTTGTGACCTACTGTTTTATAAGGATTTGAGGCCACGCTTTGGGGGGAAAACTGAATGATCAATTAATGATCTGCAAGTGAAACCAAGGATGGGGGATGATGGTATTTCTGTTATCGGTGGGCCTCAGCTCGTGGGTCTGCTTTCCAACAGGACTTACCACCTTTTCCTATGAATAGGGGCACTGCGTCTACTGATTTTTCCATGTCACTATGCTGTCATGATTGATGTGGGGGCTAGGGTCACCTGGAAAGGCTGCTGTGGCCATTGGAAGGTCTAGGCAGTAGAGCCATTGGAAGGTCTAGCCAGTGGGGCCATTGGAATGTCTAGCTGGACAGAAAAAAATAGATACAGTCTAGAGAGTTTATATAGTATAGATCCCCAATTCAATACAAGAATAAGCAGTCTGTTCTCCAAGACCATAAAGATGTATGGTGGACACTGAGCCACTCTAATTTACAACCCTAGAAGAAACCTCAGCCTAGGTAGCTCTGCCTAGTCTACCGTCCTTTCCACGTGGAACTCAATGATACACACCCCCGCCCCCACCATGCAGACTGATACCTGATGATGTAAAACAATTAAGCCCAACCATCTATTTGCTTACTTAAGAAATCTGAAGTTTTTAGAGTCAAAAGCGCTCAATTTTCAACATTGACATAATATATTTATCACTTTATGCCTAATGGTCTTTCTATGATGAATTGATGTGTGCGCTGTGGACTGGAGAATTAGCACAGATTACCTTCTTAAGTAAGGGGAAGGCTGAAGTCACACGCTGGGCTCCCCTGAGGCGCAGAGACGCAGGTCTCTCTGAGAATAGGGTACTGTTAGTACGGGAATCCTTTGCTGCCTTCCACAGTCACTCTTCTTACCTCTGAATCGTATACATCAAGCTCAGCGTCACCGCAGAACCTTGAAGTGTCTATAATCATTGAAGGGTGCATGAAAAATGTAGAGAGAGGCTTGCTTAGAGAAGACTTCAGGTAGAAGTGGAATTTTGGAAGGTGGAGTTTCCAGTGAGGAGCAGTAATGTACGGAGCAAACCAAGATAAGGCTAGAAGCTAGCAGATTGCATAGACCGGGTGTAAGCGAGCCCTGAATTCACATGCTCACATGGGCTGAAAAGAAAAACACAACAACAACAACAACAGTACAAGGGACAGTTGTGACAGTTCACCGAGCAGTGAGCAGTGCTTTGCTCCTTTGAGCAGGGTCTGAAGAAATGATAACAGTGATAACACCCTAGCACACAAACTATGGAGGGGTGCCCTGCTCACCTGGGCATATTTACTCTCTTGTGTTCAACTGCTTCTGATAGCATTGCTCACATTTCAGTGCTCCCCAGCAGTGACGGGCTAGAATACAACCATGTGAGTCACCGTAGCATAGAACAGAATATTGTCATTTTTTAATAATTCACACACAGCTGGAGCCGGCTAGTTTCTGTCACAGAGGTAGGTTACAAGACAATATCATCTCAAAACGTTTCAAAAGCAATCAGTGTAATCTAAAGTATTATCAATCTACAAAGGAAAAAAAAAAAGAGCTTCTCAGTCATCCTAGCACTCATGTTTTTTATTTCTGTCCCTCCGCATTCACTATCCATCACTATCTGAAATCCAGGGTCATGAAAGCCACTGTTTCATATATATTTTGTTCTTTTCTTTTTTTCTGGAGGCTTCAGATGGGAGAGTTAATCTCATATTCTCATTGTTTCTTGAGTAGAAGTGGAAATTCTTCCATTGCTCCTACTTAATTCCCCCAAAACAACAGTAGACAGCCAATACCCTCATTTAAAAGAAGAGGAAATAGAATAAGGGACATGTCAGATGTCTCAGACCCATTAGGGAGACTCTGCAATAATCAGGTCCTGTGTCACCTTTGCACTCAGGATTTCCCTGGGTGTGGATAAAACATTTGCAGACTCCTCTCTCCTTGCCCCTAACCCGCTCACACACTCTCTCAAAAATGAATAAACATTAAAATTAAAAAAAGAAAAGAAAAGAACATTTGTAGACTTTGAGGCGTGCCCTTCCAAACATAATTCAGCCTAGATTCATAAAACAGTAGGCGGGAGTTCGCCCTATCATAGAACGAACAGAAGGGAGGCAGAAGGATGTCCAGGAGCTGAAGAGACGGCACCCTCAGTCCATTTTGTTAGATGTGGATTTTGAGGAGGGTACACCGAAGGTTGCTAAGACAGGGCAGAACTTGATTCTCCAGGTGCATGAGAAACCCTTTGGGCAGAGAATCTTGCAATCCTTAATTCTGCGACTAACTGTATGTAAAATCAGCCATAGGCTATCTCCCTGAAAATTAGACAGCAGCCTATTCTTCCCTGGGTTCCAGGAGTTTGCAAGTATCAAAAAGGGACGCATCCCAGGCATTTTGTGCATGTGGGTTCTAGTGAATATTCCTGAAAAAATGCCCAGCTGCTGCCAGTTCCGTCCTGAATGCCAATACGCACATCTGCATCTATAGGTATATTATTCATAATCTCAGTATAAAATTGATGTCCATAATAATAAATCATAAAGGGGCACCTGGCTCACTCACTCAGTTAAGCGTCCGACTTCTCCTCAAGTCACGATCTCGCGGTTTGTGGGTTTGAGCCCTGCATTGGGCTCTGTCCTGACAGCTCAGAGCCTGGAGCCTGCTTTGGATTCTGTGTCTCCTTCTCTCTACCAATTCCCCACCAAACTCTGTCTTCTGTCTCTCTCTCTCTCTGTCTCAAAAATGAATAAACATTTAAAAAAATTTTTAAAGACATAGTTAAACAGGTATATGACAGCCCCACCCATAAAAGATTGGATATGTGTAATGTGAACCAAATTCGCAACCCCCAAAAGTGTTTACTGTAGACGTTGCAAACACAAAGGGCTCACCAGGGGATCATGGCGGTTCTGCAGGGCGCTCCTTCCCCAGCACTGTTAATAAGTGGGGATGACAATGCGAGAGAAAATAAGGGAGCACAGGGGGCTTAAACGTGTTGGTGGGGGCACTACGTTCTTTATTGTTCTTGAGGGTTCCCAGTTTATAGCACCAGGCCTTTTATCTAAGTATTTCTAGTTTGCTAGGCATTTACATCCCAATCCAGGTGGCCCACTGGGTTGACTTTTCCTCTGTATGAGTTTGTAGCATTAACAGCAAAAATAACATTGTCCTAGAGCTGCCGTTGAGCCAAAAGGTAGTGCGTTACCTTTATAATAAAAGGGCACGTGTGTGAGCAGAACACCATTTGCAGCTAGAAAACACAAAATCGCGGCAGTGGTACAAACAGCAGGCCCTCAGAGCCTCAGCAGGTACCCTGTGACCTTTCTGAAGATGTTGAAGGTCAAGAAAATACCCAACAAGGTCTGCCGTTGGCATGCTAGCCGGACACATCATGTGGGATGGCTGTGGGGTTTCTCAAAGCATTGGGCTTCTGCTCAGAATGGCTCCTGGCCACTTTTCCCAGGCCAGTCCGAGCTGGCCGTATGGTCCCATCCCTAACGCACACGCGTGTGTGAGTGGTCTGGCTCTGGGCTGGATTGTTGGCACTGTGTTAGCCACTCCCTTTGCTACATTGGCTGGCAGTGGGAGATGGACTTCACCGGCCATGAAGGTGACAGCAAGCATTCTGATCCGCAGAAGGGCCCCTTCTGCCCAGAGGATCAACAGCACGCCTCTGTTTGCCTGTGATCAGTTAAGGAACTCTTCCCTGCTGATGAAGAGCAGTTTACTGTGGACAATGGTAGAGAGAATGAAGACGGCACCTTGGGCCTTCAGAAAGGTCGTGCCCCCTGTGCCCAGGTCCCAGGCACGCTGAAACACTTCACCTGGCCCTGCAGGTTGCTACCGTGGGGCTGCAACCACACAACACAGTCTTCATCTCGTGGTGCAGGGAGATGGGGAGCTCTGAGGAGGTCGAACATCTCCAATGGAAGACAGTGGAGGAGCTGAGGTGCTGCGTACAGCTGTGACTTACCACTGACGGAGAGGTGGGCCTCCAGAGACAAGACCGGAAGGCTTAGCTGGATGCAACTCTGTGTGCATCCGTCGCTTGGCAGTTTGTGTGGAAACGCTGAAGTTGGGGCCCCTGGGTGACTCCGGTCATGATCTCACAGCTCGTGGGCTGGCGCTCCATGTCTGGAGCCTGCTCCCATTCTGTCTTGATCTCTCTCTGTCCCTCCCCCACTCACACGCTGTGTCTGTCTCTGTCTCTCTCTCAAATATAAACAGCATTTAAAAATTATTTTTAAAAAGAGAAGGCTCACGAACCCTCCGGCTACTGTACTGTCAAGCTGGGCAGCCTTCTTTGCCACTCAGCTACACAGCCCTTGACAATGGAACCATCCCTGACTCCCAGAGGAGTCTGAAACAGTGTGTTGTCTGCAAAGTCTACCAAACGGCTCACAGCTCTACCTCTGAAGCTGATCTCGTCCATATTCCTCCAGCGTATGGAGATCACATGTGCTCAGACCCACCGACCACCCTCCCACAACTCTCTTCTCGCTCACTCACTTTCTTCTTGCCATCCTACTTTGGGTATTCCTTTTCCCCCCCTAAGAATAATTCCTGTGTCTCTAAATGTTTAAATCCACCCCATGACTCAAGCGTGTTTCATGTTACATCTGAATTCATTATCCTGATCAACATAACAGTGCCTTCACCACTCCCCAGAAAGTGACCAGATGGACGCATCATCCTTCTTGGAAAGTAGGGAGGGAGAAGGGATTGTGATCTCTTATAAGTGAGCGTGAATCTCCCATTTTGTCTCTTTTAAGTAAATACACCTCAGGGTACCTGGGTGGATCAGTTGGTTAAGCGTCCGGCTTCGGCTCAGGCCATGATCTCACAGTTCTTGTGTTCAAGCCCCACGTCAGGCTCTGTGCTGACAGCTCAGAGCCTGGAGCCTGCTTCAGATTCTGTATCTCCCTCTCTCTCTGACTGTCCCCTGCTTGTGCTGTCTCTCTCTGTCTCTCAAAAATAAATAAAAAACATTAAAAAAATAAATAAATAAATACACCTCAAGGTGATAGATGACCACAATTCTCTTGTGCTCTGGCTAACCCGATTCCCAGTGGAGAAATGAGCACATGCGGCGTAGTCTGTAAAAGATGAATTTTTGTTTTTCTTTGATTATTCTGCACTGCTTGGCTTTCTCCAAAGTCCTCAGACACCAAAATTGCACCCTTTCAGTTTCTGAACATTATCTTTAATTTGTAATACCTAAAAAACTTCTAGCCTTAGGGCCCCTGGGTGGCTCAGTTGGTTAAGCGTCTCATTCAGCTCAGATGTGATCTCATGGTTTGTGCGTTCAAGCCCCACGTCGGGCTCTGTGCTGACAGCTCAGAGCCTGGAGCCTGCTTCAGATTCTGTGTCTCCCTCTCTCTCTGCCCTTCCCCCACTCGTGTTCTGTTTCTCTCTGTCTCAATAATAAACAAACATAAAAAAAAATTTTTTAAGGACTTTTAGGGGCGCCTGGGTGGCTCAGTCTGTTAAGCCTCTGACTTTGGCTCAGCTCATAATCTCACGGTTCGTGGGTTCGAACCCCATGTCGGGCTCTGTGCTGACAGCTCAGAGCCTGGAGCCTGCTTCAGTTTCTGTGTCTCCCTCTCTCTCTGCCCCTCTCCTACTCACGCTCTGTCTCAAAATAAATGAATTAATTCGGGGCACCTGTGTGGCTCAGTTGGTTGCAGGTACGGCTTCGGCTCAGGTCATGATCTCACGGTTTGTGGGTTCAAGCCCCGTGTCAGGCTATGTGCTGACAGCTCCGAGCTTGGAGCCTGCTTCAGATTCTGTATCTGTCTCTCTGTCTTCACGTCTCCCACTCACACTCTGTTTCTCTCTGCCTCAGTAATAAACAAACAAAAAATAATTTTAAGACATTTAGCTTCAATACACCAAAAATGTGTATTCATTCAGAGACATTTGGGATTGTGAGCAAAAGTACAAATATATATTATTTTTGTTATTTGTAATTATAGACATTTAAAAAATGATGGTCATGAGTGCCTCTGTGGCTCAGTCATTTAAACATCCAACTTGAGCTCAGGTCATGATCTTGCAGTTTGTGAGTTCGAGCCCCGTGTCAGGCTCTGTGGTAACAGCTCAGAGCGTGGACCTGCTTCAGATTCTGTCTTCATCTGTTATGCCCCTCCCCTGTTCACACACTGTCTCTCAAAAATAAACATTAAAAAATAATTTTAAAAACAAATAAAATGTGGTAGTCACAAGGTGGAAATGAATGTTCCACATGGACTCCTGTGACTTTTCTTTTCTGGGGGAAAACCTGGGTGGATTTGTGCCCTGACGGCCCATCAGACCTTGGTGTGTGTGAGTCAGGGTGTGTATCAGATAGCTCAGATCCTGTTTTAGGAAGAAGGCCAAGAAATCTCAGCCGCCAAGACAAAATAAAGACTTGCCTTTTGTGCATTTGCACTGCAGGTAAAACGAAGTGTATTCACATTTCCTGCGGTCCCTTCAGCAAAGGCTGTGTTAACAGTGGGCACCCGGAAACCGCCCCTGCAAACAAATGCAGAAGTGACATCCACGCCCTATGGTGCCCAGTGCACAGGGTACCCAGACCTAAGAAGGGGCTTTGGCCGCAGTATCCCAGGGAGCCTCACCATGTGTGACATGCCCGTCTTATTCTGGGAACAGTCCTCCAAGCAGGCCCCTTGGGCTGCTTATTGTTCCTTGACTCCTCCTGAAGCAGAGCTTCTCAACCCTGGTGCATTCTGTTCCTTTGTATTACAGGTAGAATGCCCCCCTGGAAACTCAACAAGTAACAATGCATCCAAAATAATAGAACATGAGAACATCTGATACTGCAATCTTTGAGGTGGGAAATCATGGGATCCTAGGGGCGGGAGAGCAGAGCCATGTGACTTACGTTCAAGAGCACGGATGCCTTGCGGCCAGCGTAGAAGGTAGCTGGTCAAGGAAGGGGTTTGGCAGGTCCAAGTGAGAGGAGATGCTGAGTGGGACCAGAGCCTCACCACTGCAGGAGCCAGAAAGACCCTGGAGAACGGCTCCGTCCGCAGTCCTGAAGACCCTGCAGCAGGAGCTGGGTTAGCAAACCAAGTGCGGGAGCCGGTGACTGAGGCTATGTAATACCGTATTGATGGTGATGCTCAGGGAAGCTCTCATATTGGAATCCAACCCATGCTGATCTGATTATGGAAATGAGAGGGTGGAGGGAGTGGACGAGAAAAGAGATTTTAAGTCGTGCAGCTCCATCTGGTTGGTTTTCCCAGCTTTATTGAGACATAATAGTGTGTGAGTGGAAGGTATGCCAGGTGAGGAGTTGGTATATATTGTAAAACGATGACCACTCCTATAGCCACATAATTACCATTTCTTGTTCGTGGTGAGGACATTCGAGATCCACTCTCTTAGCAACTTTCAAGTACACAGTAGTATCGTTCACCAACGTCACCACGCTGTACATTATATCCCCGGAACTATTCATCTTATAATTGGTGGTTTCTACGCTTTGACCAACATCTCCCCCATTTCACCCTTCCCCCCAGCCCTGTCACCACCATTCAGTTCTCCTTCGGTGACTTTGACCTTCTTTAGAGTCCACATATGTGTGAGATCCTAGAGGATGTGTCTGTCTCTGCCTGACATATTCCGCTTAGCATAAAGCCCTGGAGGTCCATCCACGTTGTCATAAAAGGCAGGATTTTGTTCTTTCTTACGGCTGAATAGCATTCACGTGTGTGTGTGTGACATCTTTATCCATTCATTTGTAGACAGACATTCCCGTTGTTTCCATATCTTGACTACTGTGAATAATGCCACAGTGAACATCAGATTATAACTCTCTGATACCCTGTGTTCATTTCCTGTAGAAATATACCCAGTAGTGGAATTGCTGGATCATACGGTAGTTCTGTTTTTTAACTTTTTGAGGGAACATCTTTCTGTTGTCCACAGTATGGCCAGTGTTGGCTGCACCCATTTGCATTCCCGCCAACAGTGCGAGGGGATTCTTTTTTCTCCACATCCTCACCGGCACCCGTTATCTTTTGTTGTTTTGGGGAGTGTCATTCTGACAGGTGTGAGTGGACATCTCATTATGGTTTGCGTTTGCATTTCCCTGAGGAGCAGTGATGTTGAGCATCCTCCTGTGTGCCGGGTGGACGTAGTCTAACCTTCCTGGACCCTCCAGATTGGCTTAAATGCCTCAAGGGTGCTTTAAATGCTTCTCCTTTGTGCTCCATCCTGTTTCTAGAATGTTCTAGATAAGCTATCTGTATTTTGGCTGTCTTCCATACTAGCTTGTCAGACTCTTAAGGTCAGATGTCTTACTCATCTTTGTATTTCTAGCACTGAACACAACTTTTGGATATAGCAGAGTTACTGAAAAAAGAAAAAATCCTTGACTTTAAATAGAAGCTGCACCTTTGCAGAGGCCAGGGTACTGGTTGAGAGATAGCATCTGATGAGTTTAAAAATCCTCCTAAATGTTAAGATTCTCTGAGTCTGATGTACACCACAGATCACACTGCTAACGCATCATTACCGGATGAGCTGCGCTGAACTGACACCCAGTAGATTTGAATGGATTCACTCCTGCTTTTCCATTTCCAAATTCCTGGTTCCTGTTGCAGCCAGACGTTCACGAAATGGCTAGTTGTGGGTGTAGATTAGAGCTTAAATATCCTGGAAGAGACCACAGCCAGCACTACGTTCTAAGCAGCTTAGCTTGCTGGCGATTCACCACCAAACTGAGTTAACAAGCTCTTCCCATGGAAAAAGAATCCCCAAATTACTATTACCAAATTACCACCTTTGCTACACAACAATAGCGAAACAAAAACAAATACCAAAAACGCCAACACATGCATGCTCTCCTAATTCTCTTCCTTTTACTTCGCTTCTGGTTGTTGGCTCATTCCTTTGAAATTTATATTGGAGTGACTGGACCCCTCCTTCAAGGAGTAGAATTTAAAAACAAAAAGCAAAAAACAAAAAACCCACTCCATTCTGCAGTTCGCAAAATCCCCCCTAATCTCAGCATTTTACAGGACCTCTGGATACTTATGTAATTTGCTCAGCCAGTTCTCATGAAGCCAAGAAAGCTTTGGATATCATCGGCTCAGATAATTTACTGTCATACTTTTCCTTCCCTGTGCCTGCATACATCTTGAAAACTAATCAAGAATATGTCTTATGAATTCTACCTTCGTTTGACTCTTTAAGGACTTAATGGCATTAATCATTTAATTTATGCCCTCTTGATAATTCAGTCCCGATTTACAAAAATGAAGAGAGAAAGTAAGAGTGAACGCTACTCATCCTCCAAGAATGTCTCTCTCTCTGTCTCCCTCTCTGTCTCTCTCCTCTTCCTCCCCCTTCCCCTCCTCCCCTCTTTTCTTTTTCTTCTTTCTCTTTCCTCCTTTCTCCATCCATTTCTCTTTCTAGGCATTTCTTTTTTTCTTTAATATGTATTTATTTTCGAGAGAGAGACAGAGTCGGGAGGTGGCCTGAGAGAAAGGGAGATACAGAATCGGAAGCAGGCTCCCGGTTCTGAGCTGTCAGCCCAGAGCCCAATGTGGGACTCAAACCCACAAACTGTAAGCTCATGACCTGAGCCAAAGTCAGATGCTTAACTGACTGAACGACCCAGGTGCCCCTCTTTCTAGGCATTTCTATCTCCGCACAGAATTTTTGCTCACGTCGCTGAATGAATAACGCTTTCCACGAAAAAGAGTATCTTTGGGATCAACAGAGGACATTATGTTGAAGATGCGTTAGGAGCAGGGCTTCTGGGGCAGAGTCTCTAGGTCTGGAGGCAACGCCCGCCCGAGTGGAGAGGAATCGCTGAGAAAGCTCCGTCACGTACTCAGGGCCGAATCGCTACCATCTGTTCCCTTCGACAGGAGCATCTGCTGCAACAATGTGGCACGCTCTCTCTGTGCTCTCTCCCCACCGTGTCCCTCCAGGTTGGGGGTCACCTCCGCAGCAGGACCTCCTTCGTGGGTCACTCCTTCCCACCAGGCAGGTCCTCGGTGTCCGCCTCAGGCTCCACGAGGCCGCATCCCTCTCCTGCGAAGCTCAGACGCCAGGTCTGCGCCAGGAGCCCCGTGATTCGCAAGGAGGGAAGTGGATCTCTGTAGAAGACAGAGCTATCAGGAACATGTGTCCAGAGGCTAAAGATAGGAGGGTTTAGAAGAGAAATATTTGTCAGTTTCCAAAGATAAAATCTCCAGAGCTTGCTAATAATATTTATGGAGCAGCTAAGTGCCGGAAGCTCAAAGCTTTTTTCTCATAAAGCCACATAACAGCTGGCATCAAAACATTACTCCGAAATGGCTAAGGGGTGCTTATTATCCCCGTTTTCCCACAAAGGAAACCGAGATAAAAGGTTTAAGTGGTTTGGCCCAGAGGGACAGAGAAGAATTAGAGGTAGCATCAGAAATAGAGGGGAATCGCTCAATTTATACTCTAGACTATGTTGTATCACACAACTCTGTGAAATAAATAAACGCTTTGATATGTATGTTTCATTGCGTAAATCATACCCACATACGTCTACTCCCCAGCTGGTAGAGTATGCTTCATATGTCAATATTCTCTTCCAAAACCCAAATGATCTGAATGAAGACATCTCTATTCTAGTCCCAGTGTTAGCCTTCCTCTAGGCCACCGATTCACACCGCAGACCGTGGCAATCAAGACTCTCCCATGGATATCGTTCCCAGAGGGTAGGTCCCTACTGCTTTCTTTTGAAATCTGGAGTCTAGTTTTTGAGTCCTTGGAGGATCAGAAAAACCACTCTAGACAGGATCAGAGACATCCTGTGTTCTGGAAGGAAGCCACGGACCGAGACTGAGGAGGGAAAGGCAGTGAGCCAGCGCAGCAGGAGCGGTAGCCTGCCCACCGCCCTGTGGCCCCGTACGTGTCCTCCCTCGTGCATTTCCACATCCTGATTTGATGGAAAGTCTCCCACTGACAGAAGGAAAGGGATGGTGTCCGTGGGTGAAAGCATTCGTTACTGGAGGAAAGAAGGGCTTAGCTATCACCTGTCATAGTGAAGAAGGAGGAGGGACGCAGGGAGGGAGGGAATTAGGGAAGGGAGGGAGGGAGGGAGGGAGCCAGACAATTTCAATGTCAGTAGGCACTTTTTGTCCAAAGGCAATAGTCATGTGACCGTACAGTAGCCGTTGAGTAGTTCCTGTGCCAGACACAATGGCCGCAAAGCTCTTTGTCATTAACCATCCGCCGCCAACCATATTGTGAATCTTTGAAACCAAATCCAACAAACCAAGCAGGCTGCTTCCTAACTGATGCCCGGGGTCTCATCAATAGAAGATTCTGTTAAGTGACATGCAGTGAAACCAGAGGGGAGTCAAGGTTTTGGAAGAAAACCAGGCAGGGTGTCTCACCGTCCTGAGGGTGTCCTCCGTGCCTACCGACATTTGGCGTGGTCTCCGGTGGCGTTCCTACAGACGGGGGAAAAATGGACTGCATGCCTGTGCAGTCATGTTCGTTAATACGCATGTTAACGACCAAGCCCAAAGGGCTTCTTAACTAGGCCACGACCCCCTTAGTGAGGGGTTTCTAATGAGGAGGCTTCATAAGCAGGGTTTAAAGAGCTGATAATGGTTCACTTGCTAAGGTTTGGCACTGGCTGTGTAGAAAACAGTCCGTTGCAGCTCTGGGTTCTCCACAACAGCGCTCAACCTCTTGGGTTGGGGTGTGCTTTCTTGGATGAGACGGGCAGGTGGTTAGCAGTCTCTCATCCTAGTTCCAAGAGAGAGGGTGCGAGGGACGTGAGGAGGCCACGTTTCTGGAGAACAGGGGGCTTCGGACTTGGCTGCATGTCAGTCCAGCATGGAGAGATTTAGAAAATGCCTCACAACCAGGTCTCCCCGCACAGCATTACGTCAGTCTTCGAGCGTGGACGCAGCCTCTGTCTCATGACCAAAAGTAGTTCTCCGTGTACGGCTCCTAGGTTTGAGCCGCCAGATCATGACCTGAGCCCAAGTCAGACACTCAACCAACTGAGCCACCCGGGCACCCCAGGTAGGTATGATTTTATAAAAGTCTCCGTATCCTTATTTTCAAAAACTTTTATATCTTTTAAAAACAATTTTTTTATTGTTTATTTTTGAAAAAGAAAGAGTAGTGAGCAGGGGACGGGCAGAGAGAGACGGAGGCACCGAATCCGAAGCAGGCTCCAGGCTCTGAGCTGTCACCACAGAGCCCTACATGGGGCTGAAACCTACGAACTCTGAGATCATACCCTGAGCCAAAATCAGACACCAAACCGCCTAAGCCACCCAGGCTCCTCCCAAAACTCCTGTTTCTGCTTCGACCTTTCAACAACTTCATGGACTGACCACATTTAAAAAAATGCAAATAGCTAAATAATGATTTTTTCCCCTTGACCTGACTGGTATTAGGCTACATTGCAAACCTCCCAACAAATTTCAGTTTATTCGTTCTTAATTTTTTATGCTCCCTGGCCCAGGTGCTGTCTTCAATATTTCATGATGGCAAATGTCTCATTATTTGGGCAGAAACCTTTGAATGCAGGGCTTCTCCTTAGGCATAATTTATTTGTTGACTCATTTTAAGGCATGGGTTTATTTCATTTCCTTTCAAAGCATGGGTTACAGTGGAGACAGAACCACATTTCAATGATGCTTATGTTGATGTCCCTTTTCGTTCCTTTGAGCACAGAATTTGCAAGAACATTAGAAACAGAGCGGTTAGGTAAGCATTTTCCTACCTCCACAGAAAAATCAGAGATCGAAAATTGCTTTTAATGCCAGCCGCCAGAGGTGTGGAGAAAGAACGTGGTGCAGGTGTAGGTAGGTAACTGGTATCGATCTCAGACGAGGGGCCCCCTATTCCTGAGGGTTTTCCATCTTGCAAAGACCCTAGAAGTGTGTGACTATTACGTGCACTAAGTGTAGATCATTCCAACGTCAGATAAGACAGGAAATCCTTGGTTTGGAGATAATTCACTTCCTCAGCGTTAACTTCGAACGAGACTCTTTTTACTCTTTCTCATTTCTCCAGTTAGCATGGAAACTTCATCGCACAAAATATAGCCCTTCTGTACCTATTCGACTCTGGCATTTAGATGGTCTTCTTGCGGCTTCCCAGGAGAAGATAATCATTAATGAATATGCTAAAAATCCCCACCATCCTTTTACGTGAGGCTAGCTCTCTAATGACCTTCATTTAATCCAGGAGGGAGATTAACAGACTAATCCTGAAGTCGGTGTCGAAGTGTCGGTTGCAAAGCTGGCATCAGGCGTTGGACCTCCGCGTCTGCTTCTAAGCCAGAGGAGCGGCCTGCGGGGGAAGCGTGGGGCATGGCGTGAGCTAGGCCGCCCCTCGCCGTGCTCCTGCGTCTGGACTGTGGAAAGTCCTGGGGGATGGGCAGCAAAGGCCGCACCTTCAGAGATGCCTCATCACGTGAAGATAAGGAAGAAAAGGAAGCAGCCAAAGAGCTTTTGACCTTCACAACGCTGGCTGTTGACCCCAGCACACGGCTTGAGTCCTAAAAGCTGAGCCCAGTACTGTGTGTGTCTGCAGTGTTGTGTTTAACCCTCCTTTAACCCTCCTAACCCTCACAGTGGCACTGAGGGGACACTGAGGCCTGCCATTATGTGACCGAGCTGGGATGTGAAACCTCGGGATGTGAAGTCATCTGTCTTGACGATGCCTCCACTTTCCTGCTGGTCTGCTCCTGCTAACGTGACCGCTGCATGTGAGCATCCCCTGCTCACCATGGAAGGCACGAGCTCTGAGCCCGCTCCTTCGTCTGACACGTGTGCAGACTCCACACGGCCATCAGACAGAGATCCCGGAGTCGGAGAGCACTCAGGACCTGTTCATGCCCTCAGATCCTCCCTGGCTCCAGAGGAAACCCACACTCCATCTTGGACAAGCCGTTCAAACCCATCTGAGCCCTGATCAGCATCCGACGCACATTCTCAGATTTCAGGCCTGATATGGCTTCTCGTGAGATCATCAACCCAGCCTTCCCAAAGCATTACAAGGATTCCAAGAGTCTCGAACTCAGCCTAACTCCGCAACAAAACAGCAAACAGTTCAATGAAAAGGGCTTAAGTACACATTTCTACAAGAAAATATACAAACGGCTAGCAAGTACGTGAAAAGATGCGCAGCATCACTAACCATTAGGGAAATACAAATCAAAACCACCAGAGAGAATCTAACTCACCCCAGTTAGGTTGGCTATTACAAAAAAACAAATGAAAACAAACAAACACAACCAGAAAATAACAAGTGTTACCAGGATGTGAAGAAATTGGAACCAAGCTATTGGTGGGAATGTGTGATGGTGCATCTACTGTGGAAGACAACGTGGCCCTCGAAACGTTAAAATATAATTACAGTACATGTTCCACCAATTGCATGTATGGGTTTATATGCAAAAGAATTAAAGCAAAGTATTGAAGAGCTAGTTGCACGTTCATGTTCAGAGCAGAGAGTTGTTCCTGATAGCCCAAAGGTGGAAGCGACGTGAGTGCCCGTCGGTGGAGGAATGAATAAGCACAATGTGACATATACACTCAGGAGAATATTATTCATGCCCTAGACAGGAAGGACATTCTGACACCCACCACCACATTGATGGACCTTGAAGACATTACACTAAGTGAAAGAAGCTAGTAAAAAAAATCAGTGTGTAGGAGGGACTCAAAGTCATCAAATTATAGAGACAGAAAGCCGAGGGTGGTTTTGAGGGCTGGGGAAGGGGAATGGGGAGTTGATGTTAATGAGTACCGAATTGTAGTTATGCAGGATGAAGAAAGTTCTGGATGGCAGTGAGGATTGTGCAGCAGTGTGAATGCACTTAATACTTCTGCATTATATACTTAAAAATAGTTCAGATAGCAACCCTCATGGTCCGTGTATTCTACCACAATTAAAAAATAAGATTTCCTCCTTTCTGTGCCTGTGCCCATTCTGAGCTGGATTCTCCCTTCCATGTTTTCCTCTTAAAATCCTACCAACTCCTAAAGGTCTAGTTCAAGTCTTACTGCCTCCCTGAAATACTCGCCTTGCGGACAGTTGAACTGAACACCGGTTTCTCTGAGTGGCCATCACATTCTGTGTAGCTTTTGATCACAGCACTTGATGCAAAGACAGGTGTCTTATTACTTAGCACTGGTCCATGCAGCCACCCCAGCAAGACTGGGTAAACTTCCCGGGGACTAGAGTTTTGATGATCTCCACTCTGTAGCTCACATGTCAACGTCCATGAGAAGTACCCACGTTGAATAATTTGACAACCCTTCTCCTTTTTTTTTTCTTTTTACCACACCGTCAGGGAAGGTATTGGAACTGTCTCCAGCACATAGGAAATCTTGCATTCTTTCAGCGCTGAGCCATTTAAATTTTGCAGAAGGACCTCAAATGGGCAGGAAGCTCTTTGAATGAGTCAAGATAAGTTCTTTTCTGCAGAAAGAATTTAATGACCTCTTAATACTACTCCCATGCCCTAATCTTTAGATAATGTTCCTAGCTATAATTCCATTTCCCACACACGTGGAAGATCTGTGTGTCATCTAAATATAAAATCACTGTTGTTCAAATTTTATTAAGTTTCTGTTGAATGTGCAGTGATGGCTCTGTCAGGAGACCAGAGATAAGTTCATGGTCTATTAAAGAAAATAAAAGGCAAACTTTTATTTATGATCTTTATGTGCTGGTGGGTTGTGTGTGTTGTAAAAGCAGTTGTGAAAAGGAGGTCAGTGTTATGGATAGGTCACAATTTTTTTTTCTTTAAGTTTTTATTTATTTTTGAAAGAGAGAGAGAGAGAGAGAGAGAGAACATGAGCAAGGGACACAGAGAGAGAGGGAGACACAGAATCTGAAGCAGGCTCCAGGCTCTGAGCTAGCGGTCAGCACAGACCCAATGCGGGGCTCAAACCCACGAAGCACGAAATCATGACCTGAGCCAAAGTCCGACACTCAACCAACCGAGCCACCCAGGCGCCCCAGATCACGATTTCGTATTTGTCTTTGTTTATTAATTGTTCAGATGTGAACAGCATTCTTTGCGGTCTGGTTGCAACTTGATAGATCTGGCTCAGAGTAAATATTTTTTTAATGTTTTTATTTATTTTTGAGAGGGAGAGACAGCATGAGCAGGGGGGAGTCAGAGAGAGAGAGGGAGACACAGAACCTGAAGACAGGCTCCAGGCTCTGAGCTGTCAGCACAGAGCACAACGCGGGGCTTGAACCCACGAACCGTGAGATCATGACCTGAGCCAAAGTCGACACGCTTCACCGATTGAGCCTCCCAGGCCCCCCAGTCATAGTAAATATTTATCATGCCAATGTTTTGGTATGTGAAAACGTGATTTTCAGAATTATCAAACAGCATCTTATTCTTGGACTTCTTCTTCCACTACTCTTATTTTTTTTTAAAGGAAATTGGTTCAGTTCTTCAAATAGGTTGGCATGACCTCCTGCATTCCCCTCCTGCTGCTTCCTGTTATTTTAAGCTGCATTTATTGATTTTCAAATGGAGCCAAGGAATATCCTTGTGCCCAGACCTGTCATACCCAAGCTTATGTTCAAACACAGTCTTTCAGTTCAGCCTCCCTTTATCCCCTGCTTCTGCAACGTCTAGTCTTGGCTGCAAGATGAGATGTGAGTTGCTGATTTGGATAGTTTGCAGACGTGTTATCTTTCTGCATTCCACAACCGACCCTCCTCTCTTGCCTCTCCATGGGAGCACATGACGATCCTGCATTCAGCTCAGCCTTCTGCACTGTGCACTTGGACCCTGTTCAAGGCTAACGTGTTCTGTCCCTCTTGGGATGTCAGTGAGTTCTGGCACTATTTGTCAGTGAAACTGAATTGCCTTCATGGCACTCTGTAGCCAGGAAGAGGGGAGTATAACAAAGTCATTCAGTCCTTCAACTCAAAACACAGAAGTGGAAATACTGATAGTGGAGGCTAGATTGGGCACCTGTCATTTTGGAAAATTGGTCGTAATTTTCTTCTTGTTTGTGTAACTTTCTCAGGAAGCATGGGGATTGTTTTCAGCTTTGAGCAAGGAGCACGTGTTGTTAAGGTTGTAACAGACGCTCACTGTGACATAGGCCTTTCATTCCCCGTCCCCTCCCCCAAGCCAATGGATGTATTCGTTGTTGAAAATATTAAGATTTATAGAGTGACTGTAATTTATCAAAACCAGGACGGGTAGAGAGGGAGAGGTATCTTTCGTAATTAGCGGGACTGTAGAAATAAACCGACGTGCTCCCTGGAAAACCAGCCCGGACAGCTCCCCAGCGAGGAGTGCCTTAACTCGACTCCCTGGAGGCCAATTTCCAGCAAGTCTCACTGACATAGCGAAAAAGTCATCACACTTCATGCAGGACAGAAGCCCTAAACCTTCAGTGTGGCTTTCCCTGTACGGGTGTGCCAAAACGCTGCTTGCAAATACACCTTTTCGTTAGCTCCTCCCATCTTGCAAAGCTACTTTAGCCCACTTCCGACCAGTGGGAAAAATGTAAGAAGCAATACGAGAATAAACACAGTAGTCATTCATTCATTCACTCATTCATTCATTCATTCATCTTTGTGCGAACATGCTATCCCCTCTTATCTTCTACACAAGTTCCCAACGGGGAGCGTGAGAAAGATCAGCCAGCAATTATGTCATCCTGTGACGAGGTTCGTGGGGGAGGGACACCCCGGGTGCCGCGTGTTGCTTTCCGCCCCTGTCCGAAGGAATTTGTCACAGCAGCGCCAGGAAGCTGGTCCAGGGTCTGTGAAAGCCTCCCAGAGGCTCTGTGCTTTGGTGAATGCAGAGACGGGCCGGATGAGAACAGGCAGGAACCCGGGGAGGACCCAGCAGGGACCCCCGCCTCCACTGAGTGCAGAACGCAGACACTAAGGATTGAGACAGCAGGGCACGCAGGAGGCCACTGCTCTTGTGAGTCACAAATGTCCAGCCTTCCACTAAGCCGTTACTCCGGGACGAGGATGGAGAGCACAGGAATAAAAACTATTTACAGCCGCACAAGTGCTTCCCTGCTGGACCATCCCTCCAGGGTGCATAAATAATTGTGACTTGTTAGGCTTTAAAGGACCCTTCAGAAATCTCAGACATATATATATATATATGACAGAGTTAAAACAGCTGACAATCTAGTAATAAAACCCCATCACGTATTTCATTTCGGACAGATTGCTTAATTTCTTTGTGTTCCTTTCCTCAGGAAAGGGGGACGGTCCCACTTGGGATGCCTGCATCACAGGCATCGTTGAGAATTAGAGAGTCCGGTACATACCCACTCGGTAACCAAGGGATAGCTCCCGGTGACTTCCACTGAGCAAATAGCGTATTTATTCTACACGGGAAATACCAGAAAGAGCAATTTTGGTCTCTTTGCTCTTAGAATTCTCAGCAAGTGGGGTTGCTCCAAAGCACAAGCACAGACAGGGATTATGGATCGTTATTGTAGTTTTCTGCTTTTGCATGGGTCAGAGCACAGGATGGAACGTTGACTCACCCTATTGACTCCAGCAACTGATTTTAGGGGGCCCCTGGGGGTCTACGCATCAGGCTGAGACACAAATAGGGCACTGGGTTCTTGTGGTCTGCATAACCTCATTCTGTGCGAGAAGAGACACGTGCAGACTACGTTATATCTACTCATTTACCTATTTTTTTGGTTATTCCAGTCATTCATTCTCATTATAAAAAGCTAGGACCTCATGCAAAACAGTAAACCACCAAGAAGTTGTCCATCTGGAGATGATCAGTATGAATAGCATGGATATTTTTGAAATCTTCCTGAAGTCTTCCGCCTCTTTGTAAAGCCTGCCTTCCCTGCTCACTCTCCTATTTCCCTTTTCAAAATATCCAGTGGATGTCGGCCCTTTGCCTGGGGCAGAGAAATATAAAAGAATGGCATATAAAGAAACAAATTGCTTCCTTTGCTTTACAGAACCCTAAAAGCATCAGGGACCGGGACCACAGGGGCATAAAAACTGTATTTCATTGGTTTTATTCTTTTGTGGAACTTATTAAACCTATTTTGAGTGAGACTCTTATTCTTTGAGATCCTTATTCATTTGATTTGTGCCTAGTGCTCCTATGGGTGGTACCTGAGGAAGGTCTGCCTCTGAATTATGTCAATGAAAAGAAAAGTATAAATAGGAAGTGTATAAAGGGAGAATCTTGCTGATTGCTTTGGGTGTCTGCATTCAGACGTACCTAGAGTTTTCTCTCATATTAATTTATGCCCTTGAAAAATTAACTTTTTTACACCTGGAGTTGGGTTTCAACTGGTTGGCATTTCGTTTCTTATGTTTTAGATTTAAATCCAAGTTAGTATTGGTTTCAAGAGTAGCCTGTAGAGATTCGTCACTTACCAGGGCTCATCCCAACGAGTGCGCTCCTTACTGCCCATCCCCCATCTACCATCCCCCTCCACCTCCCCTCCATCAACCCTCAGTTAGTTCTCTGTATTGAAGAGTCTCTTGTGGTTTGCCTCCCTCTGGGTTGTTATCTTGTTTTTCCTTCCCTTCCCCTGTGTTCATCTGTTTAAATTCCACATATGACTGAAATCATATGATATTTGTCTTTTTCTGACTTATTCCGTGTAGCACAATACATTCTAGTTCTATTCCTGTTGTTGCAAATGGCCAGATTTCATCCTTTTTGATCACAAAGTAATATTCCATTGTGTGTGTTTGTATATTGTGTGTGTGTATACATAACGTATATTTATTCTTCATTTTTCTGATTCATCCATCAGTCGATGGGCATTTGGGCTCTTTCCATACTTTGGCTATTGTTGGGGTGCATGTGTCCCTTGGAATCAGCATTTTTATATCCTTTGGATAAATACCTAGTAGTGTAATTACTGGGTCATAGGGTAGTTCTATTTTTAATTTTTTGAGGAACCTCCATACTGCTTTCCAGAGGGGCTGCACCAGTTTGCATTCCCCCCAGCAGTGCTAAAGAGATCCTCTTTCTCTACACCAGCATCTGTTGTTGCCTGAGTTGTTGGTGTTGGCCACTCTGACAGGTGTGAGATGGTATCTCATGGTGGTTTTGATTGGTATTTTCCTGGTGATGAGTGATGTTGAGCATCTATTCATGTGTCTGTTAGCCAACTGGATGTCTTCTTTGGAAAAGTGTCTTTTCATGTCTTCTGCCCATTTCTTCACTGGATTACTTCGTTTTGGGGTGTGTTGTGTGGTAAAATCTTTAAACATTTTGGATACTGACCCTTTATTGACTCTCATTTGCAAATATCTTCTTTCATCCTGTTGGTTGCCTTTTAGTTTTGTTGGTGGTTTTTTTTGCTGTGCTTTGTACCTTGATGACATCCCAGGAGACCATTTTTGCTTTTGTTTCCCTTGCCTTCAGAGACGTGCCAAGTAAGAAATTGCTGCGACTAAGGTCAAAGAGGTTGTTTTGCGTTTTGTCCATTAGGGTTGCGATGGTGTCAGGTCTTACCTTTAGGTCTTTCATCCATTTTGAGTTTATGTTTGTGTCTGGTGTAAGAAAGTGGTTCAGATTCACTCTTCTGCATGTGACTGTCTAATTCTCCCAGCACCATTTGCTGAAGAGACTGTCTTTATTCCAGTGGATACTCGTTCCTGCTTTGTCAAAGATGAGTTGGCCATACATTTGTGGGTCCATTTCTGGGTTCTCTATTCCACTGATCTGAGTGTCTGTTTTTGCACAGTATCCTACTGTTTTGATCACTACAGCTTTGTAATGAAGCTTGAGGTCCAGAATTATGATGACTCCCGCTTTACTTTGATTTTTCCACATTACTTTGGGTATTCGGGCTCTTTTCTGGTTCCATACAAATTGTAGGATTATTTCTTCCAGCTCTGAGAAGAATGCCGCTGTTATTTTGGTAGGGATTACGTTGAATGTGTATAATGCCTTGATAGTATAGATGTTTTAACAATATTTGTTCTTCTCATCCATGAGCATGGAGGTTTTTTTTTTTAACATTTCTTTGTATCTTCTTCAATTTCTTTCATAAGCTTTCTGTAGTTTTCAATGTATAGACTTTTTATCTCTGTAGTTAGGTTTATTCCTCGTTGGGATAAAAGGAACATACCTCAGCATCATAAAGCCATGTGTGAAAAACCCACAGCTAATGTGATCCTCAAAGGGGAAAACCTGGGAGCATTTCCCCGAAGGTCAGGAACATGGCGGGCTGGGCACTCTCAACACTGCTGTTCAGCACAGTGCTGGAAGTCCTAGCCTCAGCAATGGAACAGCACAAAGAAGGAAAAGGCATCCGCATTGACAAGGAAGAAGCCAAACTTTCTCTCTTCACAGGCGACGTATCTCTACATGGAAAACCTAAAAGACTCCACCAAACTGATAGATGAATTCAGCAACGTTTCAGGATATAAAATCAGTGCCCAGAAATCAGTCGCATTTCTATATACTAATAACGAAGCAGCAGAAAGAGAAATCAAGGAATTGGCCCCATTTACAATTGCACCAATAACCATCATATAAAAACTGTATTTCAGATCAGGGAGGCTTCATAATTAAAAAAAAAAAAAAAGAATTTCTTGGCCAAATACATAAACACATGTTATCTCCTAGTTTTTTTAAAAAAAATTATTTCCCTTTAATTTTTTTATATTAAAGATTGGATGCTTGCAAAAGCACACACAACAGATGATTAAGGGATGGGGAATGACAACACATCGGCCAGCTACACCCACCGCGTCAGAGCCCGGAAGGCTGCCAGCAGCTCCTTGCCTGACGTACCCCCTCCTGAACTCCACCCTGTTCTCTCTACTATCGACTACTAACAGTCCCCGCAAATGTGGTGTTTTAGTCATTCCCTGGCCTTTCTTTATAGCTTTACAACCAGGGAAGTAATATACCCCCAGAACGTTGAACACACATGGCAATCACATTTTAGTCTCCATACACGCCTGTTAGACACTTGGACATACTTATCATATTCAAAACTAAAATAATCTCATGTGTCTTTTATTGAATTGGATTAAAGGTGAAATTCAACATAAACCAAATTCTAATCTTCATCAGAACCGCACGTACTGCTCACGTGTTGGGGTGAAAATGACTGGATATATGAGAAGTGCTTCAGCACAACCCAGAAGTGAGAGAGGAGAGGATGCACAGAGACATCACTGAAAAAAGGGGGGCCGGGGGCACCTGGGGGGCTCAGTCGGTTTGAGCATCCGACTTCGGCTCGGGTCATGATCTCACGGTTCGTGGGTTTGAGCCCCGTGTCGGGCTCTGTGCTGACAGCTAGCTCAGAGCCTGGAGCCTGCTTCGGATTCTGTGCCTCCCTCTCTCTCTGACCCTCCCCTGCTCCCGCTGTCTCTCTCTGTCTCTGAGAAATAAATAAATATTTTTTAAAAAAATTTTAAGAAAAAAGAAGAGCCAGCAGTTGAGAATGGTTGAAGCTAAGTGATTGGTAGTGTGTGGCGTTCATTGCTATTATTTCTCTGGGCTCTCTCTCTCTATAGCACGTACAGAGCTTTAAAAAAAAACGCTAGTGTATTAAAATTGGCCTGTGTTCCATAAAACTGTCTCTACACCCGTATTACCATTGCCTCGTCACTAATAACTGCTGTTCCTCTCACTATTCTCCTATGGCTGTAGTCCCAGCATAAACAGCACTTTGACTGTTCTTGTCAGTATAGACAAATGCACAGTTTCGGTAGAGGGCCTGCCCTGAAAATACTTCCTGTTCTACGAGCCAGAAATCATTATACAGCCTCTCTGTTCACTCATGAATATCAAACGCTACTACAAACAGTTTATTCTTCCTTCTGTTCTAAGGAAAAACGGCCCCAACCCCATCTCTTTATAAATTGTATTTCTTCGAGCCACCTTAGAAAGCATCTCTTCCAGGGGCTCCTGGGCGGCTCAGTTGGGTAAGCATTCAACGCTTGATTTCAGCTCAGGTCATGATCACCCGGTTCGTGAGTTCAAGCCCCATGTTGGGCTGTGTGCTGACAGTGCGGAGCCTGCTTGGGATTCTCTCTCTCCCTCTCTCTGCCCCTCCCCTGTTCATGCTCTCTCTCTCTCTCTCTCAAAATAAATAATTATATGTAAAAAAACGAAGAAATCATCTATTCCAGTCCAAAATGTTATATTTTGAAACCCAGTCAAGCAACATTTTTGCCTTTCCTAAAATCCTAGATTTAAATAAAAAAGAAAAAAAAAGTTCAGGGTAAGACTCAAGATATCAGGCTACATTTTTCCATTCATTTGTTTATTCTCCAATGACTTGATGGGTACTGTCTGTGCATCAGGCAGAATAAACAAGGCAGGGGCACCTCGGTGGCTCCGTCAGTTAAGCACCTCACTTTGGCTCAGGCCATGATCTCACAGTTTGTGGGTTTGAGTCCCGCGTCGGGCTCTGTGCTGACAGCTCAGAGACTGGAGCCTGCTTCAGATTCTGTGTCTCCCCCTCTCTCTGCCCTTCCCCTGCTCACTCTCTGTCTCTCAAAAATAAATAAATGTTACAAAAATTTAAAAGAAAAGAATAAAAAATGCAGACAAGAGTCCAGGCCTTCCTGGGGGACCCTCGTTTGCAGTGGGGAAGCAGACAAGGGGAAGGCTGGTGGTTAACCATATGAGTTAGCGTGCCACTGCTCCCTCTGCGCCCCAGAGAAAGGAACCACACACACGAGGACCCCTGTGCCTGCACATTCAGGGCAGCAGGACTTGCAATAGCCAGAAGGTGGGAACAACCCAAATACCTACCAGTCCCTGAATGGATAAACAAATTGTGGTCTGTCCATAAAATGAAACATTATTCAACCCGAAAAGGAAAGGCAGTACTAATACATGCAAAAGCACGGACAAACACTGAAACATCATACGGCGTCCAAGAAGCCAGTCACAAAAGAACGCAAAGTTTATGACTGTATTTACTTGAAGTATGGAGAGTAAGCAAGTGCATAGAGACAGAGATTACCTCCATGGCTGCCACAGGCTGCAGGTGTAGGTGGATTGTGGGTTGGGAGGTGATGGCCACGGGGTGCGGGTTTTCTTTGGGGAGCGACTGCACTGTTCAAAAATTGTGTTGATGCTGGCACAGCTCCGTGAACACACCAGAAGCCAGTAAATTGTATGGTATGCAAATTGTATCTCCACAGAGCTGTTAATTAAAAAAATGTGGAAAAGAAAATTAAAACATACAGGCCATGAGTTGTGCCACATGGAAAAATTAAATAGCGATGGTGTTAAGGAGTGTCAGCGGGGTTAACTTTTAGTCGAGAAACTTCCCATCATCCTCTAAATTCCCATTACAAGTAAACGTTAAAAAACGCTTTGAATCAGAGTCAACTAGAGACATGGCCACAGATGCCCGCTGCAGTCCCACTGCATTAATTAAATTGTATCAATGCAGGCTTAGAAAACATCCAAATGATTTTTGGCCCCAGGAAACTCAGGGTTTGACCAACAGAATGCTGCCTGTAAACCCAGGAGAGAATCCCCGCCTCAGGAATCAGAATTCTATCTGAAGACTAATTGGGTTTCACACAGTGTGCTCACCCAGGGGCTTTGCTTTGCAGGCATAATCCTGAACAAAAATTGGGTGCTTGAATAGCAACCAGCCCACGGAATCCAGGGAGCCAAGAAATCAGCGTCTTTCTGGCCATTTGGTCATCTCTTCAGATCACCACTTCTGGCCAGATAGAGCCAGCGTTTTTAAGCACTGCATATGCTTGCTGTGTTTACATGTTGTACTACTAAGGAGGGCTCTTGGGTTTGCCCAGCGCCTTCAGAAAGCCCTCCCCAGGCTGGCCACTCCAATGGCAGCCTCTTGCTCCATAAAGATTCTATGAGTGCCCACCTTCCTGGAGCCATGACCCAGCCCGCATCTGTGTGCTAGCCTCGGCTTCTCTGCCCACTCGCCTCCAAGCCCAGACAGCCCGGGTGCCCAGCACCCACTCGTACGCCCTACAGATCCCTGACAGCAAAAATCCCTAGGGAGGCACAGCTGCCCCTTCAGTCCCAAGAGGACAAACACACTTGTCCTGTACTTTTATAAGATCCAATAAATTGTACCCTGAAGAAGGGATGTCCTTGAAAGCATTTTAAAGGCATAAGTTGACCATGAAGTAGAAAACTCGGGAAGTTGCCCAGGGCTCTGGTCTGACCTTTGGTTGCACTTTTTGCTATTTCTGTGGTTACATTTGGCTCTGAATTTAGAGTCCTCTCTTGGGCTTCCAGAGAAACGTGCATCCTGGACAGCCGCCGGCCCTGGTGGGTGATAACGACTAGCAAATATGAAATATAGATTTAGAGGTGTCAGAAGAAAATAAATTGGGTTCACATCATATTTTTTTCTGAATCTGAATGTCCTGAAAGCAGAATTTCATTTCCAATCTCAGACCCGAGGCAGAGACGGCCTGTGGAGCCCCTATGAATCAGAAAGTTTGCACACAGCCTTCTCCTTCAGCTGCAAAGCCCTCTGTCTCATCTGCTCTCCAACCAAAATAAAATTAACGGCTGGGAAGCCTGCTCCGGGGCAGTAACTACTTCTGTGGGAAACTTGAAAAACTAGAAATCACCAACAAAGACCATAAAATGTGTGACCGTCATCGAGGTAGGATATGATGGATTCAGACAGAGGGGCACAGAGGACGCCCAAGAGGCAGGCATTTAAAGAGTCTGCAAAGAAAAATGTAAAATCCAACATGCTTAGAGGCAGCAGAAGAAGCAGGGTTGATTAGAATTATCAGAGCCATGAGAAGAAAGGACATCTATTTCCCTAAAGAATGGCAGCGTCTTCCAGGAGCATTAGCCATCACATTAGGAAGGAGAGACCACAAGGAAACCACCTGTGGGTCATAGACGTGAAGGATACAGCCTTTAGGCTCTGGAAAACAGTGTGGAGGTTCCTCAATAAATTAACAATAGAACTCCCTTATGGCCCAGCAATAGCACTGCTAGGGATCTACCCAAGGGATACAGAAGTGCTGATGCACAGGGGCACATGGACCCCAATGTTCGTAGCAGCACTGTCAACAATAGCCGAATCATGGAAAGAGCCTAAATGTCCATCAACTGACAAATGGATCAAGTAGATGTGGTTTATATAAAGAACAATGGAGTACTGCTTAGCAATGAGAAAGAATGAAATCATGCCATTAGCAGCAACGCAGATGGAACTGGAGAGTGTCATGCTGAGTGAAATAAGCCAGTCAGAGAAAACCAGGCATGATATGTTTTCACTCATATGTGGATCTTGAGAAACTTAACAGAAGAGAATGGGGAAAGGGAAGGGGAAAAATAGTTACAAACAGAGAGGGAGGGAGGGTCTCAAGAGATTCAACGGAAGGTTGAAGAGGGGAAGATGGGTGATGGGCATTGAGGAGGCACTTGTTGGGATGAGCACTGGGTGTTGTTTGTAAGCGATGAACCATGGGAATTTATCCCCAAAACCAAGAGCTCACTGTATACCTTGAATGTTAGCCAACACAACAATAAATTATATTAAAAAGAAAAGATATGGGCTTTCATTTTCCACCTGGCGTGGATCACATAATTTCAGTGCATTTTTTAACATCACTGGGCTTTCTTTGCAAAAGTAAAGTCAGTTAATACCCACCTCACAGGGTGGTTGGATTAATAAGGTCCCTATGTGACAGAAACAAAGACAAACAGCTTAATAACATAAATTGGAAAATGTTCTAGACGGGGCTCAGCAACGTATACCCACAGGGCCAATGTAGGGCACCGCCTGTGTTTGTACATGATGTTTTACGGGAGCAGCATCGTGCCTGACCAGGACGCTTTGTCCACCGCTGTGTTCCTGCGACAGCTGCAAAATCCATTAGTTGAAACAGAGACCATATGGACCCCGCAGCTGAATTTATTTGCTACCTGACCCTTTACAGAAGACGCTTTCTGAGCCCTGCTCTGGAACATCCGTTCATCAGTCACTCGGGAGTAGAAATAGCTTCTATTTATTGATCATCTGGTAGGTCTGGTCATAGATGATTTCATTTACTCTACGACTCAGTGTGTCTGCTAACTCCCAATGAAGGACACTCTCTACCAGCATCCTAGACTCACACACAGACACAGATGCTTATGGTATTTTCCATACTTACGCTTTCTTCCTCCTGAGAAATGCATAGGCAGGGGTCTAAATCCCAAGCCCCTTTAATGAGTCATTTTTAAAATATTTTTTTAATAATAGTTTATTGTCAAATTAGTTTCCATATAACACCCAGTGCTTCTCCCCACAGGTGCCCCCCACCATGACCATCACCCCCTCCCCCCTCCGCCTCCCCCTTCAGTCCATGGTTCATCTCCAGTATTCAGTAGTCTCCCTTGATCTGTGTCCCTCACTCTTCCCCGCTTAATGAGTCATTTTTAAGGAGTCCCTCTCCAGACCCAGATTGAACCCACTGCTCCCCTCTGGGTTCTCAGTGCATTTGGTTTGCCATTCGTACATTGAACGTATCTGTCTCTTTGCTCATCTCTCCCAGTGGTCTGAGGGCAGTTGGTAAATAAGGACCATGTCTTTTCTTAGCATAAGGTGTGCAGCTCAGTCTCTAGTTAAGAAAATACCAGTTACTCAAATGAAACTTTGCCAGTCTTGCATCAAAGAGATCGTTCTAAACAGTGGAATCGATAGAAAATTAAGTTGTAATTCCCTATCTCTCTCTGGCATCGAAAATGCACTCCTTTTGGTTTGACTCTTCCCCCACTCTCTTGTTAACTGTTGCTAACACCTCTACCAAACAAGAGGAGAGCTTCCTAGTCCCAGACAGGTGCAGGGTAGCAATTAGGTCTCATCTCAGCAGCTGAGGATAGAGGGAGGAGGTGCCAGAGAGAGAGAGCTCACCGCGTTGGAAATGCCAGTGCATCTGGGGCAGAGGATTGCCAGGAGAGCTTCTCCTACTGAAGGCACGAAGTTAGAAAATCGGGGTGGGTGTTCCTCCCAACCAGGCAGGACTGTCAGGAGGGACAAGTGTCATGTGGGGCTGTCTCAGGCTCCTGAGCACCAAGGATAAAGAACGTATGAATAGAAACATCCTTCTCTCATTACCGAATCCTGCTCTGCCGATACTTCAGATGGAAAGCCTGTACCGAAGAGGCTTGCATGGACCATGGCCATGCCAATGGTTGCATATTCACCGTTGAGCAAGCCGCTACTTCCGTGTTTGGCTTTTCTCTGTTGTGATTTGCGGCCGTAGATGTCAGGCTTGGGTTTATGGCATTGCCTGATATTTCATGAGTCCCTCACCTTTTTGATATTATGCTTCTTCAGTGCACAGCTTGGCAGTGTACTCTTGTCCCCAAGGAAAACCTTTCTCTCTCTGACTCCCGCTCATGGAGATGGTTACATGTTGGCTATTATTCTCCAGTTGGCTACTCAAAACCAAATCTCTTCCAGGTGAGTTTTGCTCTGTCTTTAAGAAGTTTTCTTGGGGCGTCTGGGTGGCTCAGTTGGTTAAGCATCTGACTTCAGTTCAGGTCACGATCTCACAGTCTGTGAGTTCAAGTCCTGTGTCAGGCTCTGTGCTGAAGCTCGGAGCCTGGAGCCTGCTTCGGATTCCGTTTCTCCCTCTCTTTCTGCCCCTACCCTCCTCCCATTCTATCTCTCTAAAAATAAGTAACATTTAAAAATTAAAAAAAAAAACAGAAACTGTAGATGACTTTGAATAGAATGGGTAAAAAAATGTTTTCTTGCCTGTCACGCAGGTTATTGTGTTGTTTGTGACTGACAGAATCAGCTACTTAAAAAACCTGCATTGCCCATTCTTTCCACCATGTATTTGATACATTCTAAAGAATCATTTAAAATAGAGAAAAAGAGCGGCAAAAATGTTCCATTTATACCATCTTCTGAGAAGAGATGAATTTGAGACTGGGATAAACATAAACAAAGGACATCTATTTGAAAGCAAAAAGATGTTCATCGCCCAGAAACACAAAGTGTCTGTGTGCCCTGCATGTACCTAAATGCCACACTTATGCTGATGACACCCATTATATTTTATTTCTACTTGGAGACAGAACTGAAGTTTAAGTAGCTGCCAAGTTGTCGAACTTGAAGACGATGCTCTGGGTTTCCAGGCACTTAATTGCTGGTGCACTGTGTGTACTTGTCTACTCATCTGATGCTCAAGTTCAAAATAAAGGCTGTGGAAAGAACCTGAGACTTGATCTCAGGAAAATCGGCTCTCCTGCTCATTAGCTGAGAATTTGTGTGTGTGTCTCTGCATCCTGGTCTCAGTTCCTCAATCTGGAAAGTCAGGGAGCTGGAGGTCGATCCTAAGAGTACTTCCCACTCCCAAATTCCCTGACATGACTTATGCCAGAGATAGGAAGCAGGATACGACAGGCTGAGTCTGTTCCTGGCCAAGCAGGTATCTCTGGGTTTGTGAAGATACAGAAAAGGACAGTAAAGAAATGGTTCTATGAGAATTGAAACAAAGGACATCCAGAGGCCTTCCAAGAACCTGGGAAAGCTGCATTCATTAGGACACATGCCCTCTTTTACAATCATAAAGACTCCATCTAAAGGAGATTTGATCCAGGGATTTGGTAGCAGCTCATTTGAAAACTGAGGGGGGAAATCACATGGAATGATGTCAACCATCTGAATATTGTCAGACTTTTTTTAAACTTTTTTTATGTGTTTTACTTATTTTTGAGAGACAGAGAAAGACAGCGTGAGCAGGGGAGGCTCAGAAAAAGAGGGAGATACATAATCCAAAGCAGGCTCCAGGCTCTGAGCTAGCTGTCAGCACAGAGCCTGACACAGGGCTTGAACTCACGACGAAGCCGAACACTTAACTGACTGAGCCACCCAGGCGCCCCCAGTCTTGTGTATAAAAATAAGTGTGATCAAATGGGTATTGCTCCTTCAACCCCAAGGACTATTACATCTTTGTATGAAATAAGCAGAATGTAGGATCTTTCCTCTAATTGGGGCAATTCACCTCAACAACCAACATGTACTGGATGAGTTAACACTCATGGAATTAGCAGTCTTGTAGGAGATATGGACCAAAAAGCAAAATATTAAAAGCGTGTAAAGGACCCATATGTTATTGGAAGGCACTTACAGTGGAGATGTTTAGCATATTATATTTGTTTTATATGTCACAATTTTAGAAACAAAGAGAAACAACAAATTTCTCATTGGCAATCTTAGTTCTAGATATCTCTGCTCTCCTGACCAAAGCAATGGAGGACAACAAAGAGAAGGACAGTGTTAGAGTTAAATTTCATCTTTAATGACGTGAAGAACTGTGCAAGCGTTGAACCAGTTGAACCGATGTATATGAAGAAAGCCAACAGTTTAAGTAAAACTTGGACAGAGATGCCACAGGAGGGGAACCACCTCCAAGATATTCTTCAGGTTGGGCAGCAAAGCCCCAAAGGAAAAACTTTGGAAAAAAGCAAATCAGAGATGCCAAGGCAGGATGCAAACACGAAGCAGGAGATGCAGGATTAGTCAAGGAGACGTGTAGTGGCTATGTGGCTACAAGCATGGGGTGACAACAGAATTTAAAGATGGTAGCGATTCTGCTGTACAGATCTTGCTGAGCAAAATGCACAAGGTTTTCACTACTCACCCCCACAAATATTATGGATTTGGAGATGAGGAGACCGCCTAGTAACTGTGAGCAAGGCTATGTGATAATACAGAGTACTGATGGGCCAAAATGCCGGGAGACAAGAAAGCAGGCATAGGATGTCTAAGTTGTATGTGATTGGTCCTCTCAAACACAATGGGAAAGTGCGACAGGAAAAAATTAAAATATGGAAAAGAAGATTAGACAACAAGTGGCAAGGAGGGTCACATACCCAGCGAGGAATCTAAAACCTTCCCATGGACTTGAGAGAGTATTATGAGGAGTTCTCACCTTCAGAGAGAGGCGTATTTTTCTTTTAAAAAAAATGCAGGAGCACCTGCATGGCTCAGTTAGTTAAGCATCCAATTTCAGTTCAGATCTTGATCTCACAGTTCATAAGTTGGAATCTTGCATCAGGCTCTGAGCTGACAGCTCAGAACCTGGCACCTGCTTTGAATTCTATGTCTCCCTCTCTCTGCCCCTGGCCCATGCACACTCTGTCTCTCTCTCTCTCTCTCTCAAAAGTAAGTACAAATTAACAAATGTGTAACATGATAGTAAAAAATAAGCCATTCACTTACATATGGGCCAAAAACAGAGACTAGACAGGCAATTTTCCAAAAGGAAAACATGACAGTGCAATGGCAAATAATCCTAACGGCTACAGGAAGGCTGACACTTCAATAGAAACAACAAGGACCACAAAGAAGCCCTCGAAGTGAACTCACAAATTATAAGAACATGGGGCAAATGTGAAAGGATGGGCACAGAACCAATCAAGAAATGTAAAGTCTTTGCAGATTTTTTTAAATTAAGAAGTCTTAAGCGCAGGGCATTTGGCTGGCTCAGTTGGTAGAGCATACTACTCTTGATCTAGGAGTCATGAGTTTCAGCCCCACAGTACGTATAGAGTTACATTAAAAAAAAGTCTTAAGCCCAGAATTAAATAATTAGGTAAAGCATCTAGAACTGTAAGAGATATCAGAAGAGCTTTTGAGTTCATACTATACAACTAGAACAAGGAGAGAAGACCTCACTTAGTGTCCTATGAGATAATCCAGCTAAAAAGTATGAGGGCTTCCCAGGGACTTCTCAGGGTTGACTCAGAATGATGCCCTAAATCTTTCTCCCACAGAATCCAGGTTCTTACAACTCTCATGAAGTCTTTACGGCTGCCACTGTCCTGTCTGCTGAGATTCCTTTCCCCAAAGCCACACTATAGTTTAAACAGTCATTTCTGTTTGCTAATTTAATGATAGTCCTGGAGAAAAGGATATATATTATTTTGTTGTTTAAGAGCTTAAGTAATCATCAGGAAGGGGAAATATATAGGCTATAATAAACTTGGGAAATAAAAAAATGTCTCCATCCTATGGCAACTAACTACCTCTCCTTTACTCTGAAGCACTTCCCGTCTATCCACCTTCTCCAGACATTTGTCTCTTTAGGCAAAGTTCACACGGTCTTTAATCCTTTTATGAAGTACAGATGGGGGAGTTTAAAAAACAAATATCAGTTTTTTATTGACTTCTTCCCTCAAAAAGGCCACCAATTCCCAAGGCAGAAAAATAAGTAAAAATGAGCTCAGCTCAGGTGACTGCTTGTACTCAAGTAATGAACATTTGGGGGAACCTCACAGCTTCTTGGTGACAAGCTTAGTAGTTGCCCTATGCAACAGCAAACTTTCCTTGGACCTTCGCTTCTAAAATTATGTGATGACTGTGGTCTTCTCACAACTCACCACAATTAGACACAATAACAGATTAGTCTTAACTTTAAATACTTCCTCCCATAATTTTTTTTTTCTATTTCACATAATTGTTTCACATCCTCTCCCTTGTTGGATTTTTGACTACTAATCTCTTTAAAACAAACAAAACCAAGCAAGCATTTATTAGCAGAAAATCCCAGAATGGGATAATTTTGGCCAGCCACATTGGCCAAAAGATGAAGAGAGTTACCCATAATTATGGTCTTTCATAATATCAGGGTGTTCCACAGAGAGAACTTTAAATTCTAGGTGTTTCGTCACCTAAGTAATGATCAGAACCATTCACTGATTCTTTCATAGCGAGATAGAATATTTCTTGGCCTTTTATATTTCTTCCTTTGCTCTGAGAATAACCTACAGACAGCTAATTGTGAAACTAACATTTAGAAGAACATTAAAATCCCAAGACCATGAGGAGATTAGAAGAGGAAACCTTTGTGGAAGAAAGGTTTTCTAGCCTGGTCAGCTCTCTTTCAAAGCCATGAAAGAGCACACCGATTGTGTGGACTGATTATCATTGGCAATGTTGAGAAGTCATTTCTAAGGAAACAGAGATTTCCATCCAGGAAATTGAAAGTGACCAAATGTTCTGATTTTTCAAAGACCAAGAAGAAGATGAATTACACAAATGTGTGAGCAAGAAATACAGGGTGTTTGACAGTGTCAAATGCCATGAAGAGGTCTAGCAGGTATAGAGCAAGACCCTGGATTTGATGATTAGAACTCACGGAAGATCACCAAGATAGCACTTTGGCTCCGAGAGAACATGCGCTTAATGTCATCCCTGAGGATCATTTGGAAATGCACTCTTTTAAAGGCTGCTTGGTGAACACTTAAATTAGGAAGTGTAGGTCACTATGAGTCAGGGTGGGCTCATTATGAGCAAATCACGCCTGACTAAAATCATTTCACTGAACTGATAAACTCGAGCAATGTGTAGGCTTGAAGGAGAGACTCTCCAATTGAGCAGAATTTTGACAAAGTTTTTAAATCACTGCTTTTAGGACTGGATGAAGACACAATTAAGATCAGGTTAAACTTTTGAAATTAAAGATTAAGGGATGGATGTCCAACTGGAGAATCGTTTCTCTTGGTCTCTCTCACATTTGCTCGTTGGTCCTCTCCTGTGGACCATTTCAATTAATGAGTTGGATGAAGAAATAGATAGCCTGCTGATCGGGGTTACAAAGGAGGAGAAGCTGGGATGATTAGTTAATGAATTGAGTGACACACTTGAGACCAAAATAAATGAGGGCTATTGCTGTGCTGGATCGATGAAATGAATCTAACAAGATTGAGACTGATATCAACAAAGTACTTGGTCAGATATGCCAAGTACCAACTGGAGGAGAGAAGACTCAACAAGTGTATCATAAAAATAACCAGACATTTTATTGACTGTCAGGGCAATTTGAGTCTTCACTGTAATCTAGCTAACAACAACAACAACAACAACAGCAACAACAAAAACTTCTCTAACTTCACAGAATTAGAATAAAAATGAACTGTTGAGGGACGCCAGGGTGGCTCAGTTGGTTGAATGTCTGACTTCAGCTCAGGTCGTGATCTCACTGTTTGTGGGTTTGGGCCCCATGTAGGGCTCTGTGCTGATAGCTCGGAGTCTTCTTTGGATTCTGTGCCTCCCTCTCTCTCTTCCCCTTCCCCACTTGTGCCCTCTCTCTCAAAAATAAACATTTAAAAAATGAACTGTTGAACATAATGAAAGGAACCCTCACTTTAGGTGATTGAATTTGTTAGAATAATACAGAGCATGGCAACTACTTTAAAATATTATTTGATATTTATAGATGCACATTCCCAATTCAATTTTGATAAACCATGTAACTTTTGGACAGGAAAAATTAATTTGTTGGGTGTGTCATTAGAAAGTCTACTGACCAGAAAACACCTGCAGAGTTGGTTTTGTCCTGAGCACCCAATAATATGTTTCCAGAGAAAGAGACCTGTGGTAGTGAGGAACCAAAGAGTAGACACACGAATGAGTGGAAGAAAGAGGAAAGAAAAGACATGAGAATCTGGTGGAGATAGGGAGGGGAATGCGAATGACGGAGGAATACTGTAGAGAGACCTGTACCTGAACCATTCTGTTTTTTTAATTCATCTTAGTTAACATACAGGAGTGGCTTCAGGCGTAGAACCCAGTGACTTATCACTTATATATTACACCCAGTGCTCATCCTAACAGGTGCCTTCTTAACGCCCATCACTCAGTTAGTCCATCCACCCCAGCACCCCTCCAGCAGCCCTCAGTTTGTTCTCTGGATCGGTTCTCTGTATTTTCTTCAGTTCCACATAGGAGTAAAATCATATAACGTTGGTTTTTCTCTACCTTAATTCGCTTAGCATACTATACTCTAGTTCCATCCACATTTTGCAAATAGCAAGATTTCATTGTTTTTTCATTCATTTTTCATTTCATTGTTTTATTGTTTTTGATCTCCAAGTAATCTTATCTGATCTCCAACATCTTATTATTGATTCATCAGTCAGTCGACATTTGGGCTCTTTCCACAATTTGCCTGTTGTCAAAAACGGTGCTATAAACAATTGTGGTGCGTGTGCCCCTTTGAATCAGCATTTTTCTGCCATTTGGATAAATACCTGGTAGTGTTGTACTTCCTGGGTCCAAAAATCTGTCTTTAATTTTTTGGGGAACGTCCACAGTGTTTTCCAGAGTGGCTGCACCACTTTGCATTCCCACCAACAGTGTAAGAGTGTTCCCCATTTCTGCACATCCGCACCAATATCTGTTGTTTCTGGAGTTCTGGATTTTAGCCATTCTGACTGGTGTGAAGAGGTTTCTCGTTGTGGTTTTGATTTGAATTTCCCTGATGATGAGCAGTGTTGGGCATCTTTTCATGTGTCTGTTGGCCATCTGGACGTCGTCTTTGGAAAAGTGTCTATTCATGTCTTCTGCCCATGTCTTCACTGGATTATTTGCCTTTGGGGTGTTGAGTTAGACAAGTTCTTTACAGATTTTGGGTACTAGATCTTTATCTGACACATCATTTGCATATATCTTCTCCCCTTCCATTCTTGATGTTTCTTATACTTGGGTGACTTTTTTACATTCTGTGCGCAGACTTCTGAGTTCAGGTAATGAAGCCTTGCACGCCATAGCCGCAGTGCTTTATGTCAGAGAGAACTGTCCTATTGCCCACTGTGCTTTGCCTTCGTGGCCTTGAACACAACAATGAATGACCATGGGAGTGAGTACTTATCTCTCTTCCTCTCTAGACACTAACACAGGTCCATGGGAACATGCACTGTGTTGGTCTCTTTCATCACTGCATTCTTAGTGCCTAGGATATAGCCAACCATACACATGTGCTCAGCACTCTATGAACATATTTGAATTAATTTTTGAATACTGCTCTTTAATTCAAGAACTTTCACGAGGGGGAAATTTTTAAACAGAAATGATAATGAAAAGAAAAATACATTTCACGTTAGCCTGTGGACATACAGGCGGCAAAGGAAAAAATACATTCTCTCAAGGTAATGCATGGAACGTGTATGAAAACTGGACCCTTATTTCATAAAGCAGATTGTCAGTAAATCTCATCAGGCTCATATCACATCGTCACATTCTCTCTCCATAATGCATTAAGTTAGAAATCAAGAACAAAGAGAAAAGTAGAAAATCTCCATATTTAAAATCTTAAAGCACACATTTTTAAAAATTCATGGGTCATGGGGCACCTAGGTGTCAGTTAAGTGGCCAACTTCGGCTCAGGTCATGATCTCATGGTTCGTGGGTTCGAGCCCCACATCAGGCTCTGCGCTGACAGCTCAGAGCCTGGAGCCTGCTTCCGATTCTCTGTCTCCCTCTCTCTTGGCTCCTCCCCCACTCATGCTCTGTTTCTCTCTGTCTCAAATAAAAACATAACAAAAAAAATTCATAGGTCAAAAAGGAGATCATAATGGAATGTAAGATATAGATAAAGAACAGTAATACTATGTACTTTAAAAAGGGGAGATACTATGGAGTAGTATGTAAAGGGAAATTTAAAATCTTAAGTGTTGATGTTAGAAAAGACAATCAGATGGATTCCAGTGAGCTGAACATGTAGACAGGGCATTAGGAGAAGAGCAGGGGTGCCTGGGTGGTGCAATTGGTTGAGCGTCTGACTTCAGCTCTAGTTGTGTTCTTGCAGTTTGAGTTTGAGCCCCACATCTGGCTCTGTGCTGACAGCCCAGAGCCTGGAGCCTCCTGAGGATTCTGTGTCTTCTTGTGTCTCTCTGCCCCCCCCCAGTCATGTTCTCTCTCTCTCTCTCTCTCTCACTCCTTCCCTCTCTCTTGAAAATAAATAAAACATTTAAAAAAGTTAGAAACAAAGAGAAAGAACAACAGATTAAGCTTCTCCAAAGTAGAAAGAATAAAATAGTAAGACTGAAAACCTCTGGCAAGATTGATTCGAAGGACAGAAAGAGAATATGAGAGAGAAATGTACTATTAAAATAAAAAAAAGAGAAAGAACAAATACTGCTGACATCAAGAAAATAATAAAATGACATTAACTTCATACCAATAAGTTAAAAAATACAAATTTTCAAAATCCTAAAAGACGTAACTGACTCAAGAAGAATCATAAATTTTATTTATTTATTTTTAACCTTTATTGATTTAAGCAATCTCTGCACTCAACCTGGAGCCCGAAGTCACACCCCAAGATCCAGAGCCACACCCTCTACCGACTCAGCCCGCCAGGTGCACTAAGAAATAGATAGATTCTAAAAACTGAGAGGAAGGCCTATAACCACATGATTTTATACATTGATTCTAGCAAGCTATCAACAAATACAATTCCAAACCAATACAACTCTTCAGAGACCAGAAAAATAAGAAACTTCTCCTCTCTCATTTTATGGGACTACCTAACTTTAATTACCAAGTTATCCAAGGAGAATAAATTTTATTAAATCGAGGCACAAATATCTTAAAATGATAACAAAATAATCTGGCAATGTATAAAGAATAATAATCGCATGAAAGAATTTGGTTTATCTGATAAATACAACAGGCCGCCTCTCCTCCAAGAGGAGTAGAAACTTTCAGATCAAGACTTCCAGACGTAGATGCTAAGGCACCAGCTGCCATTATCTTAGATGGGGAGGTTTGTGCAAAACATCCCTGTCCCACAAATAGGAAAGTGGCATCAGTGACCGAGAATCAGTTGTCACATACCTCCAGCCATGGAATTTGGTACCCATAATAAAGGCATTTCTATGCTGACACATGTCTTTCCTGGTTTAAAGAATAATCGATGGAATAAATCCACAACATCAGACTATGTTTACTGAAGTCATGACAAATTGTTATCTTCTTCCATTACAGTTTGAATTTATGATTTTGGACACTCTCAAAATAAATAAATAAGCTTTAAAATACATGTTAAACACTAGCCCTTTATCTGGTATGTCATCTGCAACTATCTTTTCCCATTCTGTCGGTTGCCTATTAGTTTTCTTGGTTGTTTCCTTTGCCTTGCAGAAGCTTTTTATCTTGATGAGTCCCAAGGGTTCAGTTTTGCTTTCATTTCCCTTGCCTTTGAGGATGTGTCGAGTAGGAGATTGCTGCGGTGGAGGTCTAGGAGGTCTTTTCCTACTTTCTCCTCGAGGGTTTTGATGGTTTCCTGTCTCACATTCAGGTCCTTCAGCCATTTTGAGTTGATTTTGGTGTAATACATTCTGTCAAGGACAGAAATTACATGCTGAGTTTCTTTTCCCCCCCTAGGGAGTGTGTCTTGGGTTTTTCCCTTATTATTTTCTTTACTTTTTTTTCCCCCTCTTCTTTTTATGGTGATGGGGGTGGTTATGTTTAAATGAAGTTGCTTTTACAGCACCAAAGACTTAATCATCCATTTCCTATATAAAAAGTAGCTACTTTTTTGCATGGACCTCAAGTATATTGTAGTATAGAGGTGGAATTTAAGGAAAGGTATTAAGCAGGCTGTGTTTTAGCTTATGGGCAAGTAATAAATTGTATCATGTATCTTGAATATATCATAGATAAGCTGCTATATTACAATTGCCACTTCAGATAGCTGTGAAATTAGGTGATTAACTAGTTGGTACCTAACCTAATTTCTGTTAAGTCTAATTACATGAAATAGAAGTGGGGGTTTTGATTTTTTACTTTGCTTTTCTGTTTGGAGTATCATTGTAACTACTGTATTGTAAATAACAAAATATTGCATATGTTAAAAAAATAAATTGTGTAAAAAAAAGTTCTTGTCACAACAAAAGAAACTCTAACCATACATAGGGATGGATGTTCACTTACTGTCGCAGTCATTTTGCAACATGTACATATATCGAATGATTATGTTACACCTAAAACTAATAGTGTTATAAGTCAATTATATCTCCGTTAAAGAAATAAACACATATTTAAAATATATAAATATCCTTGTGCATTTGATTTACACACCTTTACTTCCTCAGGATAAATTTCTACAAATGGTATTGTTGGCTCAAAGATCCATAGGCTTTTAAGGTTTTTGCCACATACTGCCTTCCGAAGAGTTGCACCAGTTTATATTTCCACCATCGATACATGAGTGCTTCTCTTCCTACAGCATTGTTAACAGTTGGGATTACAATAAAAAAAATCTTTGCCAGCTTGATAAAAAAAAAAATGCATGTTAAACAATTATATGCTGGCTTCCCATGCAGGATCCAGCTACACAATCAATTAATTTTCATTTTATTTTTATTATTTTGAGAGAGGGCGAGGGCGACGCAAAGTGCACACCCTTCTATCAAGGGACAGGAAACGTAGATTGCAGAATACAGTTCACATTTCCCGCTGGATCAGAATTCTTACCCTTTTGCTCGTGGTGACTTCTTAGTACTGTCATCACTGATCATCGCAATCTGTAAAAATATTCTTTGGCTGAGATGTGCAGAATTGATCCTTGAAGGGTTTTTTCTTCTTCCTTTGTTATGCTCTATCTTCTTTGTGTGTTATTTTTGTTGTTTTAATCTCAGAGAATCATGTCATCTCACTTAATCTAAGAGAATTATTGACATTCATAATTTGCCTTTGTTTAAAATCCTGACCAACATCGGACCTCAATCGAGTCAGTTAACACTGTTCTCTCATCTCTTAGTGGTGATTTAAATCTGGATGATGAATGATATAAATTGATTAAAAATAAGGAAAGACTAAAATTAAACTAATGGCTACTTTCTTTGTTGCAAAACGTTAATGACACGGGGAAAAACAAATCCAGGGTTCCATTGTTGGTTCATACTCTTTTCTCTTTTCTTTCAGAAAGAACTTTGCACAGTGTTGTCCCCACGAAGATGAAATTCAGCATCAAAACTCCTTGGCCTCCCTCAAAGAAACGATTGAGGCACAAAAGTCTCCAGGATGTCGCATTTCATGATATAAAGAGGGCTACAGTACCGTCTGCAGAATTGGACTTGAAAAATGAAGAAGGTAGATGGATGTTACAGTAAATTTCTGTCCCACTGGAAGTTTCTTGAACCCAGAGCCATGGGGTTTGTTGGAATGTTGACCTTGAAGCACTTTTCACTTACGACTGGCTACATGAAGATTCATCACGGAAGCTCTCGTTCATGGCCGCCTGAGACTCTGGTCCCCAAACTCCAGTGTCCAAGCCAGTGGGTCTGGAACCCATGGAGAACTCATTTTGCTACAACAGGAGGCTGCCAGGGCCTGTGTCCCAAACAGGTGTCCAGAAGTACTTTGACTTCCTTCTCCCACATCCATGGTCGCCATATTGCAAAATGGTGGTACCCACATTCATATTGTCTCTACAGATCCCATGATTATTTCACCGTACTGACTGTCTTTGCCATGCTGCCAAGTTTCCTGGCCTAGGACAGTAAGGGCCTCAGCAGTTTAACGTCGATTGATAGAGACTCATTTTCCCTGCCTTCAGTTTATCAGATCACCAACTCAGGAGCAGCGGCACCTGGAGCCCCAAGCAAAGGTCTCAGGTGGCAGTCCGTGGAATGTTCTGGTTTTGGCGTTCCTGCGAGTTTGCAGTTAGGTTTATGTCCCTTGCCTAATGACCAAAGTGTCCAAAATCATAAATTCAAACTGTAATGGAAGAAGATAACAATTTATCTTATGACTTCAGTAAACATAGTCTGATGTTGTGGATTTGTTCCATCGATTATTCTTTAAACCAGGAAAGACATGTGTCAGCATAGAAATGCCTTTTTATGGGCAGCAAATTCCATGACTGGAGGTATGTGACAATTGATTCTCTGTCACTGATGCCACTTTCCTATTTGTGGGACAGGGATGTTTTGCACAAACCTCCCCATCTAAGATAATGGCAGCTGGTGCCTTAGCATCTATGTCTGGAAGTCTTGATCTGAAAGTTTCTCCTCCTCTTGGAGGAGAGGCGGCCTGTGGTCCCCACAGTGGGATCCCGTTCACTCTGCCCATTCATAGAGTGGCTTGGAGAACAGAAAGCTGGTTGCTGAAGCACCGCTCAGCAGAGAGGTAAGAAACGCCTCATGTGTTTCAATGCAAGCTTAACTATGGCAAATATGGGAAAGCGTGTGGGAAGATTACTTTTCCAGAGCACACTTCTGTTGCCTAGGATATGAATCCTTAAAGTCTCTCTAAGTGGTGACTGGAATGTACAAACAGAATCGTCCCTATTTTGCATGGTTCTAGGTTACTTTGGAGTCAGTAATCATTTTGTTTGCATTCTGTGCTCAATCAGAGGGGCGGGTTTTCACCTTGATATTCTGTCTCCTTCCATGGTGGGTACATGAGAAGCTTTCATTTTCATCCAAGGGGTGTAATGTGGGGCTGAAATCTTTAAGTCAGCCATAGTAGGAGGGCCCTTTCTTGCCACATTCTTCTTTTCATGGAACCTGGATTCAGAGTTCTCTAAGAAAGTAGCTGAGGGAATGATGTTTAACCTTCCTTCTAAGGGGCTATTCTCAAGTCTCCTTGAGGGTCTTCATGCCCAGAATTATACCCGAGGCTGCTGTGCCCAGCCTCAAAGGCACCATCAACTGTAGCCCACATGCATGGACCTACCAAGCCGCGCCATTAGCTTGGTCCACCATCTTTTCACTGATGTGACCTTGACCCTTGTGGGAGCTGAACCTAGTAGTTTCTCTGACATCTGTCGACCCCAATCATCCTAAAAGTTTTCTCTCTTTTCCTCTAGTCTAACTTTATGGCTAAAAAAATTGGTTTCATCAGCTGGTGTCTAAATTAGATCTTGAAGAATCTGATATTTGGAGCCACATGGAGAGCACTGGTTATTTCCCTCTTTGAAAAGATGAATAATTGTTCTCTTCTACAATTTCATTTTATTTTTATTTATTTTAATAAGAATACCTCTTCTTTTTTAATTTTTTAAAAAATTTATTTATTCTTGAGAGAGAGAGAGACAGAAAGAGACAGAGCATGAGTGTAGGAGGGGCAGAGAGAGGGCGGCACAGAATCTGGGGCAGGCTCCAGGCTCTGAGCTTTAGCACAGATCCCAAAGCAGGGCTCGCACCAACGAACCACGAGATCATGTCCCGAGCCCAAGTCACACGCTTAACCGACTGAGCCACCTAGGCCTCCTAGGCAATTTCATTTTATAAGACGCATTCCAAGAGGCCCGACACATATGGGCAGATGAAAGTCCAGTCTATTTGGTATGCCACCATAGCCCACCCCAGATACACTGTTTCTACTCTGAAGTTTCCTGGAGCCCCCTGTCCGTCTATCTGTTGGCCCACTTCCCACCAATAGGGGTCCTCAAAATTATTTTTTCCGCCATAAGGGAATATGTATTTCAAGAGGCCTTTTGAGTGTACCTTCATGCATTTTACACTATGTCACAACACAGAGGAATTATTGTATAAACGTTTAGTTTTAAATAAACTAAATACCTTCCAAGAATGATGTTACAAAATGGCTAAAAGATTTGACGAATTGCAGCTCTACTGCTATGTTAAGTCACAAACCTATTGATAAGAGTGACAGGTGTTTAGAAGAAAACTTTAAAATGACATTTTTTTTTAAATTCAGATTTGCTTAAATAGCGGGACATACTCCCTGTTTAGAGGCATGATTTTCCCTTCAATGTTATTAGATACAATAGATTGGGTCCCCTAGTGGCCCTAGGGTTTAGAGGCTAATTAGCTTTTGCAAATGGATCTACTCCAAAGAGCAGATGAAGTCTGCCTTCGTTGCTAGGATGGACCTCCCAATGGGGATGTTTCTCCACACTCCTCTTGGTGAGGCTGACCAAGAGAGAGTCAGCCTTGGTGCAGCTACTGAGAGACAGTGACACATGTTGGCTTGGTGGAAGTCGGTCACCAGGCTGTTCAGCTGTCTGCGGACAGTGAGATGCAATGCCCACATCCATGTTAAGACCGAATGTCTTTGAGGGAAATTTGTGTGGGCAGCAAGGTTTATAATCCTGCAACTCACCCTTTGTGTGCTGCTGGAGCCATTCATACACGTTCTGCTCACATGGACCCCACAGCCTTCTCGTCAACAGATGCTTTAGGGGCATAGTCTCAGTAAATCCTGGACGTGAGTCAACAATGTTGGCCAACACTGATATGTGAGCAAGATTTTGGTGATGGTGAAGGATAGTCTATTGGACATACAAGGCATAAAAGAGATGGAATCTGATCACCACTTACCCTCTACCCCTTAGACACAGCCCCATATTAGGCCATCCAATCCCATACTTAGGGGTTGATAGATAAATCAATCCTCTTTCCACAAACGATGGGTCAGCACCACCATTGGTCTAAAGATCATAGACTCTAAGCTATGGTCAGGAGATTCACACCTGCCTTCCTCTGAATGTCAAATGCATGTCACCCATCTGGAGCTCTGTTGTTGAGGAGTTGAGACAGTCAGCCTCCCTCAAATGTGTGGGGATCTTCATGGTGAGATTTCTCCTTCACACTCTGCCACCAGTGCAAGCACATGGGACATCCAGGGAAAACTCATGCTTCCAATGTCAGCGAAGCTTCTCTCTGTCTCTGTCTCTCTCTATCTGTCTCTCTCTGTCTCCTACAAGCCAAATTTCAGACTGGATTATTGAATCAATGCCCATATTCTTGATTTTGTAGCTTAAACAAGAACTAAAGTCTTGGCTCTCTGTGGGGTCAGACTTCTTTGGCCTCCAGTGATCCATTTGGTAATATATAACTAATAAAATGTTGAACTTACGAGATGGATAACACAGGGACAATTTGTTTTTCCTCTCTATTTCTTGGTTTCTTCATCTTTTTTTAAAAAATTTCTTAAATGTTTTTATTTATTTTTGAGAGAGAGAGAGAGAGAGAGAGAGAGAGAGAGAGAGAGAGAGAGAGAGCATGAGCAGGGGAGGGTCAGAGAGAGAAGGAGTCACAGGATCTGAAGACAGGCTCCAGGCTCTGAGCTAGCTGTCAGCACAGAGCCTGATGTGGGGCTCGAACCCACGAACCGTGAGATCGTGACCTGAGCTGAAGTCGGACACTTAACCAACTGAGCCACCCAGAAAGAGAGAGAGGGAGAGAGAGAGAGAGGGAGAGAGGCAGAGAGACAGGAAAAGAGAGAATCCCAGGCAGGCTCTGCACTGTCAGCACAGACTCCAATGTGAAGCTTGAACTCACAAACCATGAGATCATGACCTGAGCCAAAACCAAGAGTCAGACACTCATCCAGCTGAGCCACTCGGGTGCCACAGTTTCCTCATCTTTCAAACTGAGATAATAATGGCTACCTCATGGGCTATGAATGGTCCCTGCCAGAAAGTCTGGAATCCCCCAAATATGTAAAGTCGGATTTTTCCAGGGGACTCAGAAAAAGGACCTGAGAATTTTCATGAGACTTGTCTTGAAACTAGACTTTTTCCTTGGTTCCAGGGTAAAGCAACCCAGGCCTCAAAGGACCCCATCTGGAATGCAGAGTTTATTCACCCACAGATGTCTGGTCAGAACACACACAGAATTACAATGATCTCAGGCCAAGATAAGCATCCTCATAGGCACCTGGCATTCCCCCCAATACTCCCCAATACAGGGAAAGTAGCTACTCTCTGTAAGTGTGAGGGTTCTAGGAAGCACAGTTCTCCTAACCTGTAATTGGACTTGGATAGTTCTTGCCCCTGACTGTACGTCAGCATGGCATGGACAGATTTTTCCAACGTTCTCATCTTGAGGCTGTAGCCCTGGTTGGTAGCAACAGTGTTTCTGGGGTGGGACCCTGGCAGCAGTATTTGTAAAGGTCCCTGGGTGATTCCGCTGGGAAATGCAGGCTGAGACCATGGGCTGGGGCTTCCCACGTCCCTTCCTTCCTGGGAAGTGAGCCCATCTGGTCATCACAACTGCATCTCTCAAGCCTGGGTCTCCATCACCCGAGCTCCTGACTTAGCCTCTCACTGCTCTTCTCCGTCTGGGACATGTGTACCACAGTGAACAACCACCTTGTCTTTCTCAACCCTTCTTCTCCTGCTTGGTTCTTCCCTGGGGCCACCACCACCCTGTAGTGCTCATCCGTGGACAGCCATTGATGTGCACCTGGAGCCATTTAGGGGAGTAGCACGCATCAGTCTTTTTCACTTAAACATTTGTTCTTTGTTCCTCTCCAGCCCCTCTCCAGCCACACTCTGTGTCTGGTCTTCATGCCATACTAACACCTGCCTGAAATCCCCACTGCACACAATCCACCGTCTGACTTACACTTTCTGTAGTATTCCCATTGGATGAACCCTTCTCTTGGGAAAGCGTTCCCCTTTGTCTTTCTTGGCCTCACACATCATCTTGTTTATCTTCTTCCTCCCCTAGCTGATCCTTATCTGTGTCCTTCTGGGTTTCTCCCCTTGTGTCTCCCTATTAAACATTGTTCTTATTTTTTTAATAGTTTATTGTCAACTTGGTTTCCATATAACACCCAGTGCTTCTCCCCACACGTGCCCCCCTCCATGACCATCACCGCCTCCCTCCATTCCCCTCCCCCTTCAGTCCATGGTTCGTTTTCAGTATTCACTAGTCTCCCTTGATCTGTGTCCCTCACTCTCCCCCGCTCTCTTTCCCCCTTCCTCTCCCCATGGTCCCCTGCCAGGCGTCTCCTGTTAGACCTATGAGTGCAAACATATGGTATCTATCCTTCTCTGCCTGACTTATTTCACTTAGCATGACACCCTCAAGGTCCATCCACTTTGCTACAAATGGCCAGATTTCATTCTTCCTCATTGCCATATAGTACTCCATTGTTCTCATTTTCAACCCTTGTTTTGGACAGCTCCATCCAACTCATCCTTCAAAGACGGCATAAAGTGGTCCTCATGCTACACATGCTCACAGCACCTGATGCGGTGGTGAGAGCCATCACAGAGCATGCAGATCGCCTCTCAACTTCCAGTTCTCCCAACCGGAATTAGCTTCTCTGGAGAAACAGAACCAATAGGATATCCATAGATATACATATAGGTATAGATATATACATAGACATATCCATCTATAGATCTATTTATTTATAGAGAGATACATCTCTACAGAGAGACAGATACATAGATATATCCAATAGATCTTTATCCATACAATAGATAGTTATAATTCTATTGGTATATCTATTTATCTATCATCTATCTAGACAGATCTGTCTCTGTCTCTATAAATAGCTATATTGTTATCTCTCTCTCTCTCTTTATTTTAAGAAATTGGCTTATGTGATTGTAGAGACTGGCAAGCTCCAAATTCTGCAGGGCTGACCAGAAGGCTGGAAATTCAGCAGGACTCTATGCTGCAGTCTTGAGAAGGAATTGGCTTCTTCTTTGGGAAACTTCCGTCTTTGCTCCTAAGTCCTTCAAATGATTAGATAAGACTCATCCCAGGTCCCCAGCCACTCCCCACCCATCCACATTATGGAGGATAATCTGTTTTACTCAAAATCTACCAATTTAAATGTACTTACATCTAAAACATCTTGACAACAACATGAAAACTAGTGTTTAAGCAAACAACTGAGCATGATAGCCTAGTGCAAAATAAATTTCCTCGTACTGCCTATCTCAAAGATGGAACGGATGTGGTACCTGGCCCTGGGTATGTGATTCTTTTGTGTATAACTCTTCTATAACATTAACAACAGCAGTGATCGGTATAGGTATTGAGTTTATACTATGTACAGAGGCTATCTACATTGACTATGTACATACACTATATACTGGTTTCTTAGCTCTTGCTCACAATATAATATTTAGTCTTCACCCCTGTCTTGGAGGCAGGTACTTCAGCTCTAGATGAGGTGACTGGACTCAAAAAGCTTGATTTGTAAACCAAGTGGATATAATCAATGAGCTGCAAGGCTAGGATCTGAATCTAAGTCTCCTGGCTTCTAACCTTATCTCCCAAATTCTAGCACCTTCCTCTCTTCCCCTTATTTATATGGCTATTAGGTTATAATCGTGTGCTCAGATGTGAGAGAAATGTATCTTTTCCGTGTCTCTTGAAGTGTTTCTCTAAATGAGTATTTATGAACAATCTTTCTCCTCTCAAGCATGTAAAAAAAAATTCCAAGGGTCGCATTAAGCCTATTATAACCCAGAGCCTCTCTCTTGACCCCCAGCTGCCTCTTGTTTTGAAACAATACTTGGAAGAAAATAAATTGTTAGCTCTCATGGCAGACCCTTTATGCCAGGCTTTAGGGGATCATTACCATAATATTATGTGTCCGGAAGCAATTTTCCAAATGACACTTCAGTGACCCCAAAGAGTCTTAAATCAAAAAGAGAGCCTTCGATTCTGTCTATTTAGTGCAAAAACAGTCATTGACTTCTGTTTTTTAAAATAATCAAGCAGATATCACACAGAGGACAAAGTTATGGAGCTTTCTATTCTGTGGACTGTTTTCTGGGTCCAAGTAGATGTCATCATTTTGTTGGTCGAGGTGCTAAATTGGTTGGTCGAGGTTGTATTAGAAAGGGAAAAAACCCACACTTAGAAATGTGTCATCCTCTGGCATGAGGATTCTTGACTGGAATATTCGTAAAACTAAATCATAAATGCCCAGGGAGAATGGACCGTGTCTTATTCAATGTTTTATGCCCGTCTGCTTGATGATTCTTTCATTCCAAACACCAAGGAGTCCAAGACCCGGTTCCCGAACTCAGTTATCAAACTTCCCCAAAGCAGAGACTCAGGTCTTACAACCACAACTTGGTTTTCCTCTTTATTCAATAGCTTCCTTCTCCCAAATGCACATAAAATTGGCCTTTCTCATGCAGTTTCCAATACATTTTCCAGAAAATAAGCTGTATGCGCATGCCATTTCAATTGAAAGAGCTTTTGACTAGGAGTATTATGGTCACTTGAGAATAATCACTTGCTATTTGTAATATGCAAAAGACTCTGTCTAAAGCACTCTGTTTGTAAATAAAGCCCTTCACTGCCTATAATATAGATGTAGGTCCACCATTCACTTCCTAGAATACAGTTCTTGATAAAGTACCAGAATAAGCATGCTAACGTGAGCCACTTATTTCTGCCTGGCTGGAACAATTGTGTTTTTGTAGGAAAATGGGGCAGATGAGGAACCTTGGCAGAGTCCCCAAACCTTCAGTTCCTCCTTCACAGAGAGTCACATTTCCAGGAGACTGAAGTGACAGCTGTGAAACCTGTCCTTCCCTTGGAGCCACCCACAGAATGTAGGACAGAAAGGGGTTGAAACCAACATCTCAGATGACGGCTCTGGAGGGACGCTGGCAGATACAATATGTAGGACTCACGGCCATCCTCCAGGTCCCTGTGGGGTGCAAGAACCTGGCTAGAAATACACTGATAAACAGTCAGCATTTCAAGAGAAAATGCCAGATAGAAACGAACTCAGTAAAACAGAAGGGTTCTGGGCACAGATCAGCTGGAGGAAGAGAAGAAGGTACCAAGAACAGAACCCAGGCAGTCCAGATGGGACATGGCTCCCTATATACCTCACCCAAGCAGTGCTCAGTGGGCATGGAGCCTTCAAGGTGTATCCTTTGTAACCCACTGTGTTGCAGAAAGGCATAGCTCTCTTTATAGACTGTCGGCTGCCTCATCACCAAAATATCCTTTTACTTTCATCCAGAAGTAGCAAATCAAACAGCATCTCCAAGGAGTGCCAGGCTCTGAGAATCTGATTATTGGCGGTAAATCCAACTTGTTACAAGAAAACAGAGGATGAAGGGAGCTCCAGCGATGAAGGAAAGAGATGTCTTGACAAATCGACTCCATCGCAGTGAGGAGAGTAGGTTAGGGTAGAAACTAATGATGGTGTTGCTGGGAACCACTTGTCAGTTAGGTCCAGAGAGTCCCATGTGGGACTACACAAAACAAATAAATACAAACAAGCAGAAACCAAATGCAGACTTATTCAGGGGAGAGTTTTATTCCAAAGGATTATTGCAAGTGTGGGGAAAGCCTAGGGACACAGGGTCAATGGAGCTTGGGAGGACATTCTGTCTATGTATAAAGTCAACAAAAACAGTTAAGCAAAGGGGGATTTTAAGAAAACTAATGTTTATTTTTGAGAGACAGAGAGAGACAGAGAGAGAGAGACAGAGCATGAGAGGGGAAGGGACAGAGACAGAGGGAGACAGAATGAGAAGCAGGCTCCAGACTCTGAGCTGTCAGCACAGAGCCCAATGCAGAGGTCCAACTCAAACCATGAGCTCATGAGCTGAGCCAAAGTCAGACACTCAACCAACTGAGCCACCCAGGCGCACCAAAAGAGGATTTTCTTTTACGGAGAAGAGTAGTCATGACAGTCATAACTTACAACTCTAGAAGGAACCAGGCATGGAGAACGTAATGGAAGGTGGCACAACCCAATGGTAGACCAGAGCTTGGTTTTCCCCTGAGCCAGTGCCAAATAAAAACAAGCTCAGTAGAAAATTCAGGGCCCTGGGAGGAGGAGAGAAGCGTAACCAAAATTTGCCTAACAAAGAATTTTGTTCCAATGGATCGGTGGGAACAAGCCATTCAGTGAATCATGGACAAGGCAAAGAATGGGAATCTGGAGTGTGTGTGTCTGGTCTCATCTAGTTGAACAAGTAGGATCTGTGCACTTAATCTAACTCACATGAGGGAGGGTAGTTCTTCCCAGTCAGTGGTTTTCCGGAACAGAGAGGGTGAAGCAATTTCTTAAACTTCCCCATTTTCCAGGATCACAGGGTTCAGGTAAATTTCAACATTGTCCAGGGCGAACCCTGTGGATGGGTCTCGGTGGGAACATTACTTCCGAGGCTCAGTCTCCTGGCTGGTCAGGCTCTCTGCAGTCAGCGTGTAGAGAAGGAAGAGGAAGATGTAGAGAAGGAATGTCTTGTGGAATCCCGTTTCATGGGATGGCCTTGGCGCCATGGTTATGTCGCTACAGCTTTCCGTGGTCAGGTTGTTCTGTGAATCGTCACACACTCTGGAGTCTCCAGAAAGAAGCCCTGCGGGCCTTTTCCTTGACCCTTCGCAACAAACTCACGGCACACCCCTTAGAAAGGATTTCTTCTCTTCCTAACACCTTCATGGGGATGGAGTTCACATGCCATTCTGTCCACCCACCTACATCCCACAACTTTTTCAATAGATTCAGAGTTGTGCATTATCACAATTTTAGAACATTTTCATTCTGAAAGAAAACCCCATATCCATCTACAGCCACTCCCCATTCCCCCCTCTGCCAGCACAAAGTGGCCACCAGTCTGCTTTCTGTCTATAGCTTGGGCTTCTCTGGAAATTTCGTGTAAACGGAATCTACAATATGTGACCTTTTGTGCCTGGCTTCATTCACTGCACATAATGTCTTTGAGGTTCGTACACATTGTAGCGTGTGTCAGAATGTCATTGTTTTTTATGGCCAAATAATGTTCCATTATATAGATGGAACACATTTTGATTATCCATTCATCAGTTGGTGGACATTTGGGGTTTACCATGTTCTAGCTATTATAAACAGTGGTGCTGTGAGTTCTAATGCAGACAGATGTTTTTCTCTTGGACAAATGTCTTCATTTCTACAAGACTCTCATGACCACCAGAGGCCACCCACTCTTAGAGGGTGGGTCCCAGTAGGTACCTACTTACAAGTACCTATAGGATCCAAGATTCTGGGCAGAACTAAGTAAGTAGCAGCTACCCCACACCCTTACACTCTTGCCATGGCTCATTCTGTCTGCAAGTCCCACAGCTTAGATTTGCACTGAAAGTCTTAGCCCTTTGGATCAATCATCTTCTCTTGAGATGAAGAGTCCACTTCCTCCTGGAGGAAAACATTGGCAGGTAGAGTGTTGGCCTGAACACAGTGATGCAAAAAATGTTTGCAATGAGGAACTAGTCCAGTTGATCCAATGATACTTTCATTAAGTCCTGGCATTCAAGCAGTGATGGATAGAGAGAAGATACTGGATTTGGGTCAGAAGAACTTGGCTCAGTTCTATTGAGGCTCCTTCTTAGCTGTGGGAGAGACCATTTGCCCACCCCTTCTTCTGTATGCCCAGCTCGGCCTTATGGTTACATGTGCCCAGGTGGCCAGGTCCCCCCAGAAGTGAGCAGAAGTGGATGTACCAGGTGGGACTGTGGATGTCCATCACAGTATCCGCCCTCCTGGAATTCCTTCCAGCTGACTGTAATGCTCATGCCCAGAGGGACCTTGTGAGATTTGGGCCAAAGTCGATAGAAGCCTGACAGCTTGGACCCCCGAACGACTGTGTGGACCAGAGGCTTCCATTCCTCACAGCACGAGCTCTACACCGTGCATGAGAGTGATCGAGTCTGAGCCACCATGTTGGGTCCACTTGTAGCTGCAGCTCACCTACTCTAAAGCACTGCCTCTGGTAAGTGACACTTCTCCCCGGAACCTCATCTGTTGGGGATGATAGCAGTGCTAATACCTTCTGTTCTTTGGGGAGTAAACTAAGCAGTGCATGTAAAAAGCTCTGTGGCTGTAAATTGCAGTACAAACATCTATTGTTAGAATTAACATTGATATGAGAAATCATGCCTTATCACCCATAGCTGAAACTCTAGATTTACTCACAAAAAGTGGGACTAGATGTGTAGTTTTTAGAAAATGTGAAAGGAGACCAATGATCACCATATAAAGGTAATTTCCAAAACTCCAAGTATTAGCTTTGTACTTTCCCACTAGCAGAATTTCACGGCATGAAAATTTTTTTCTGAGAAAGACTAATTATTTAGACATTTGCTCAGAGGCATGTTTAGCAAAATAAGAACTTTCCAAAGTAATTATGTTATGTCAAAGAGGAGTTTGTGTGGCAGAAATAATGGAATCTAATCCAAACATAGGAGCTTCTGAAATTGTATAGCAAAGATTTGTTTGAAAACTAGACAGAACTGTGTGACATTAATACCTGCAGCTGCATGTGCCTGGAATTTATTGGGTGTGAGTGTCTGGTCCAGTCACCCCTAGGAGTACAGTATTGGCCTCAGACACATTGTATGGAATTAGTGAGAACATGTGTGTTATTTTATTTGACTTTTAAAAGTATTTTTGGGAGCACACATGCAAGTGGGGTAGGGCAGAAAGAGGGAGAGAGAGCATCTCAAGCAGGATTTGGCTGGCAACACAGAGCCCAATGTGGGGCTCAAACTCATGAACCATGAGCTGAAACCAATAGTCAGGTGCTTAACTGACTGAGCCACCTAGGCACCCCCTTATTTGGCCTTTTAAAAAAAATCTCTCAGAGGCACTCCCTACCAAATTAAAGCAGTGACCCAACAATATAGACTGATGTCTGTACCCGTGGTTAAAATTACACCTCATAGGGGCGCCTGGGTTGCTCAGTCGGTTGAGCCTCCGGCTTCGGCTCAGGTCAGATCTCACGTTCGTGGGTTCGGGCCCCGCGTCGGGCTCTGTGCTGACAGACAGCTCAGAGCCTGGAGCCTGCTTCAGATTCTGTGTCTCCTCTCTCTGCCCCTCCCCCTCTCATGCTCTGTCTCTCTCTCTCTATCAAAAATAAATAAAACGTTAAAAAAAAATTAGACCTCATAGCATATGAGGTCAATGGATTTTGTGAGCTCAACAGTGGGACTGTTATGAGTTCTCAACACATGGAAAATTATAATAATTGTTTCTATTTGCTTCCTCTTTCAGAATCATTAATTGATTTTCCTTACTGTATTGGAATCACAGACTATATTTAAAAATGTTTTATTAATTGCCAGCTTACTCCAGGCTCCTTGGCAGTAGGTTCCCAGTCTGCAGAAGCTGCTGCTTGTTTTTGTATTATTTATGAAGGGTATGTTTATTCTTTCTTTGCATAAAGAATACTTCTTCCAAGTGCCGGATCGCTCTCAGGAATAATGATGTTGTGTTGGTACAGAGAAGGGGAGCAGAAGTTCGGCTCCTGGATATGTCCTTGGGTCTTCCACTTACTAATTAGGTCGACTTGGAAGCTCGACATAAACTCTCTGTGTGTCACTTTTCTTGTTTACAAAATGAGAATGGTAATCCCAGTGTCTCCTTCATAGCGTTGCTGGGAGGCTAGAGGAGATTACCAGAAACGTTCCTGGCTCCATGTACATGTTCAATGCTTGTGAGTTTTTTTTATTGTTAGCCTTTGGTTCGTAGGTGTTTTCTTTATTCATGAAATGATGATTTAGCCCTTCCCTTGTGCTGGAGATGGTGCTGGTTCTTGCAACTAGAGAGATGATTACAAGGAAGCCTTGGTGAGCTTCACACTTGAGGGGGAGACACCGTAACCTCTGTTCGGTGTTGTGGTTACGGCTGAAGTCAATTCAAGAAATGCTGGTGTCAAACTACGGAGTTCTCAGTTAAGACTGAGAAAGGTAAACCTTCACAGAGGAGTCACTTTCATTGTTTGGACATGTTCTTTTCTAACCGTACCATTTCCCTCCCATGAAAGTTTAATACCATGATTACATGGTGCATCTGTTTATGTACTGAGTGCATATTTATGCTTTATACGTAAAAACACGATGACTTGTTCTTACTCCTGAGATTCTATCTTTGTCCTTAGGGGTTCTGTAGTCTCCATTGATAGTGATGCTGTAGCAAGAAAGAGCACCACTGATTGGGCAGAGAAGAAATTTGGAAAAGACCAACAGCAGGGTATTCCCATGATCAGTCCCGTGTATTCTTGAGTGACACAGTGCACACATGTCTCTATGCCAACATCTACATGTAGTTGTATTTACCTGTACGGTTGCCTTGTCTGTGCTGGTGCAGTTTAGGTATGTATTTACATTATTATACTTTAAATATATATTTAATTCTAATTAGCAAGTAGAGTTTGCATTATTCTTTTTTAAATTTTTTTAAAGTTTATTTTTTTATTTTGAGAGAAGGATAGACAGCAAGTTGGGGGAGGGGCAGAGAGAGAGGGAGCAGGAGAGAATCCCAAGCAGGCTCCACACTGTCAGCATGGGGTCTGATGTGGGGCTCGATTCCATGATCATGGGATGCTGACCTGAGCTGAAATCAAGAGTTGGATGCTCAACCACCCAGGTGCCTGAGTTTACACTATTTTTAACATACTTTTAGTAATTTTTGCATAATTCAGAGGAAGAAAAAGAGCTTACAGTCCTCCAAATATTATTGGTTTTAATATTTTTTAATGTTTTATTTATTTTTGAGACAGAGAGAGACAGACCGTGAGCAGGGGAGGGGCAGAGAGAGAGGGAGACACAGAATCCGAAGCAGCTCCAGGCTCTGAGCTGTCAGCACAGAGCCTGAAGCAGGGCTCAAACCCACGAATGTGAGATCATGGCCTGAGCCGAAGTTGGAGGCTTAACCAACTGAGCCACCCAGGCGCCCCAATCAGATATTATTTTATATCAGTGACTTAGTGAGTGGACAAATCTTGTAGCTCATACTGAACAAAATGGGATAGGCAACATGTTGGGGGGGAATGCCTCATTAAAATCTGTTTTCCATCCTAATTATAGAGGCGGCCATTTTTGTAGAAACTTTGGGTATAGTAGGAAAGTATACATGGGGGGGGGGTGGCACCTGGAGGCTCAGTTGGTTAAGCATCCAACTTCAGCTCAGGTCATGATTTCATGGTTTGTGACTTTGGGCCCCGCATCAGGTTCTGTGCTGACAGCTCAGAGTGTTCCTCAGATTCCATGTGTCCGTCTCTCTCTGTCCCTCCCCTGCTTGTGCTCTGTCTTTCTCTCTCTCTCTGTCTCAAAAATAAACAAACATTAAAAATTTTTTTTAATTAAAGAAAAATAAAAGTATACATGAGAAACAAAAACGGAAGCATAATCCAGCTCTCTGGAAGCATCATTGTAGACATCTGAGTAACTGAGTACTGTGGTAAGAAACACATGCAGAGCTAAGTGTTGAAACAGGGGTAAGGTCTCCGAGACAGTAAGACATACCCAACTGTGTAGTCTAGTCGTGTTCAAAAAGAGATCTGGCCTTTGCCCCTGAGCTTCTCGAGGTGACCTCTAAGCCCTTGGGATGTCCTGTGAGAGAGGCATCTTTGCCTGGAATCTTGGGGTCACTGGATTGTGTAACAGTGTGATTTGGGGTGGGGATGCTGGCCGTGCCTGAAAACTTAACCAAGTGACAGAGGGTGGGGGCTTTGGGTCATGTGATATCAGCTTGTCTTCCTGAGTGTCTTGGGACTGAGGGTGGCCACATAGTGAGTCCTTCCTACATGTTGGAGCCCCCATAAAAATTCTGGACACCACGGCTCAAGGGCATGTTCGTTGGCAGTACTCCATGTATATTGTCACACACCAACAGCGGGAATGTAACACTGTCCACATCTCCACAGGGAGAGGGGACCCAGAAGGTCTGCATTTGTAATTTTCCCACACGCACCTCCACATGCCTTTTCCCTTTGCCAATTTTCATGTGGACCCTTTAGGTGTCATAAACCCTAATTGTGAGCAAAACAGCTTTCTCTGGATCTGGGAGTCCTTGTATAGAATTATGGACTAACCTGACAGTGGTCTGAGGAAAGTCCTCAGAGCTTACAAAATTGCATCAGAAATGATGAAGGTCTTGAGGACCGGCCCCTGTACGTTGGGGGTTGGCTAACTTCTGCATGGGCACGTAGCTCAATACAAGAGGAGGGCACTGGAGGGGCTCAAAGCTAGGAGTTGGGGTGTAGTGAGAAGGACATAATGTGTGGCTCCAGCCAAGAAGCCAGAGACCTTCCCTGGGGGCTTCCTAGAGCAGACACTCTTAACTGGGAGCGGGTGGGACTTGTAGGCTCCCGATGGCAGGGTGCATGGATGGGCTAACCCTGCTCCAAGCTGGATGCAGGGGAATGAAGATCATCTCTAGTGCTCACTCAGCATGAGGGAGAAGATGTTGTGGGCATCATAGTCAGGAGAAGGAGCTTTCCAGGATGAGAAGAGCTTCAGCAAGGCTTGGACGATATTTGGGAAGGCCCCTTGGAGAAAGGGGGCTGCTGCAGTGGATGCTCCATACACTGACACTTAGGGAATCCTTACGGTGCAGGGCCCAGACCTCTCTTTTGGAGAGCTCGGTCAGTGGGAGTGGGCCCACGTAGTAGAGTGGCAGTCATATTTGAAAAGTTTGTGGGTGATCTTGAACTTCTCTGTAGGGAATCCAGATTCTCTCCTATTTTATTACTTACTGTCCTTAAATATGGCCTTGGGAAAATTAGTTTCTTCATTTAAAAAAAAAAAAAGGTCTGTTAATATTTAATTTAGAGAACTCTTGTGAAATGCAAGTAGGAAATGTATATAAAATATTTATTACTTTCCTTTGCACCTTGGAGATGCTCAAAATATGGGTTTACTTTTATCCCAACCAAGAATAGCCTACAGGTTTAAGCAGGAGAGTACTATGAGAAATATGGTATTTACGAATTTTATTTTTCTTGGAGAAAGCGACAGAGATTAAATTGAGTTAGAAATAACTGAAAACAGAGAAAAGGAAGTCAATAAAAATAAGAAATAAATATAACTTTAGGTATTTTGAAAGCTTATACTTTAAAAAAAAATCTTACAGTCACACAACTCAAGAAATGATTAACCGTGGAGAAACTCAACAGATATTGTCTTTACTAAGTGACCCTGGTTAACATCTTCAGTGACAAGTCATATGGAAATCATGGAATCCTGATAGGATGTGATAAGAAGGACACCCACCTCTGAGGACTTCTTCCCAAAATCCATTTTTGCAATAGCATATTTAATCATTAGAAAGCATTGGACAAACCCAGATTGAGAAACAATCTAGAAAATATCTAGCTGATATTTGTCCTTGGCAAAACAAAGAAATTCTCAGAAATTGTCATGTTGCAGAGGAAACTAGGAAGCATAATAACAATGTAGTATCTTGGATGGGGTCCTGGAAGAGAAAAATCTAATTACTGGAAACCCTGGGAAAACCCTCATAAAGTCTGTAAATACAGTTAATAGTAATGTTCCAAAGTTGGTTGTATAGTTTGAACAAGCCAGTCTTCGTCATGGAAGATGTGAACATGAGGGGAAAATGGGTAAATGTTGTAAGGAAAATGCTGTCTCTACAACACTTCTGTAAGTCTAAAGTCATTCCAAAAAAAAAAAAAAGTTACTAGAAAATACTAAACAGGAAAGAAACATATTATGAAAAATTATTCCTGCTTTAGTACAGGCATATGAAGAAATTTTACTGCCAAGTAAACCACCCTAATCAGGGGTTCCAATATCTGAGGGCAAGAGAAGATGGAGATGGCAGTTCAAGAAGAAAGAGAATTGGCCCCTCCTGTGCCTTTTTGTCCCGTTGGTGAAGGTAGCTCTTCTTTACTCGGACTACTGATTCAAATGTTAATTTCTTGCAGAAACACCCTCACAGATACACCAGGAAGTAACGTGTTAGCAGCGATCTGGACATCCCTCCGACTGGTCAATTGGATACATAGAATTAACCATCATATCACCATCTAAAGGAAATACATGTTTCTAAGGAGCTACTTAAAAGCCCACTGAAAGCACCCTTTGGTTTTGTGGACCATGAAGTTTGGTAGCACATATAGGTTTAATGCCATATGGCCTTGCTTCATGGAGGAGATCATCAACGGAGGAGAGAGATATGGAAGGAGAATAAGAGATGGACATCTTTGAAAGGCATACAAGGTAACAAAGGTCTGGAAGATTATAAGCTGTGAAATGTGTGAAGTCCATCCGTTTTCATCTCGCATATGGCATCTTCAATAAAATAAGCAAAAAAAATTCACAAAATGCTTTTGTGGCTGGATTTTCCATGGAGATTGGTGAGGGAGACAAATTCTACATGCCATCTGTGTTGGATGTCTCAGATAATGGGCTGTGCTCTGGGTTGTTGATATAGTGCAATGGCCTAGAATGAATGGTCGTTGGGTTTATATTCCTATTATATCACCGCATCATAATGTGTCAGTTTTTACTTCCGTGCAATGAAGAGTATTGATGTAGGAAACACCAACATAACCTACCTCTATCATCACCACTAAGTTGGCTAGTGTGTCTGTGTTCTTAAATTGTGTCTTTGTCCTGCCTCCTAGCAGGGCATGATGCCACCTAATTGGTTCAATTTCCATGAAAGTAGACGGTACCCGCAGGTTCTAGACCTACTAGATTCCAACACCATGGAACATCTCTTTCTTTACTGTTTGATCCATTTCAGGGACATTTCATGCTGTTGTAATTATCCAGTCTACATCCTGGAATAAAAAATGGGTATACCCAGAAACATTGCAAAAGTTGGCCATAATGACATGCAAACTATGGAAAATTCTCATAGGCAAGAAAATGCTATTCTTTCCTCTAGCACTGTCAAAAACCTTCACATGCAAGCATGGTCCAGGCAGCCTTGGCTCACCTGGGAGGTTGTAGAAAATGTAGAATCTCAGGTCCCTTCCCCACCAAGACTTATGGAATCAGGATCTATAATTTTAACAAGACCCCTAGTGGGTTTGCGTGCATGTCAATGTTTCAGAAGCTCTGCTCCACAACATGACATGTGAAATCTTAGCTGACTTCACCAATGAAGGCAGAAGAGAGCAAAGGAGACCAGAGTTGGTACTTGAGAGTCTGACCCTGGGGTTGAAAAAGCAGTTTTCTAACTCCCAGCTTCTTTGTTGCCTGGAAACCTCAGAGGAGTTTCACCCTAAGACCAAGATGTCAGTTTAACATAAGAACCCTTATTCAAACACTGATTGAGAAAGGCAGTCCTTTCCTCCCCTTTTCTAAAGCTTGCAAATAGCTGTCAGAACCAAAGGGTCATTTTTTTTTTTTTTAGGTGAGTTCTCTCTTGAATACAAAAATAGTCCTTTTGTGTGGTAGGAGAAAGGGCTTTGCTCCATCTGGGACCTCTTCATTTGTTTTATCTGCAGTCTCCAGTCATGGAGGCAGGGAGGGGAAGGAATCGTGTATGATGTCCATTTTCCTTCTTTTCCTTTTCTTTTTAAGAGCCTGGATGTGAAAGCTTATATTGTTGGGAAGCCCAGAGGAAGATATATGGGAAGAGGCTCGTCCTATGTAAAGGACAACTGGAACTGCCCACATCTTTGCACTTCTCTGTAACTTCAGCCATGGTCAAATTAAGAGCAATATGGTCCACAGTATTCGCCATGCTTACATTCAGTTGAAATGACCTAATATTTTTAAAAGCCCATTTTATGTGGTTACTACTTGGGTTGATAGTCTCAGTGATAAAATGTGATGACAGTCCATGTATGTGTCATTCCCCATCTGTAGGCACTCCACTCTTAAATGTGCCATCTGTGTTTGCTGACTTTAGACCAAGACTCTACATGCAACGCTTAATGTACCTCCTATTTGTCAAAGTAGTGAATTAGTACATGTTCATTCTAAACCTAGAAAGTATCTGTAAGCATAAAGAACACAATGGAGATGGACAACGACCCGACCCCAGGAATGACTGATGTTTACATTTTACAGTACAGCCTTCTATATTCCCTTCGTTATAGCAAGACCCAGAAAATGTTCCTCTGCAACATGGGATCCTTAGGTAAAGCCACGTAGGGAATTAAAACATTTTATATATCATTCTCATCTTTATGTACAAATTCCTAATATTCTTTGATCTCGTTTTTACTGACCAGGCATGACTTTCTTTTTGAAAAGCACACATTGTGTCCCATCCATCTGACATCATTGGCTACTTAATTGTTGTCAATGAATCTTCATAGATTTCAAGTTTTTTTAATTTTCATCTTTATTAACAGGCTTTTTGCTGGCTTTCTTTTGTTCTTTTGACCATTCAGATTTCCTTCCTCCATCTGTTTTTCCTCTCTTTTTAAAATTAATGTATCCTAGTTGTTATAGTTTGAAAAAAAGGTAAAATACAGACACATTCCGTTTTGGAGACTATAAAGAAAGATGCTAAATTATTTGTTTGTAAAGACCAAAAAAAAAAAAAAAAGGAAATAGAAAAGAAGTATAAATGTAAATTGGAAATACCAATCTCCTCATTCCTAGCTTTCTTGCAAGTTCTCCTTCCAAATTTCTCCTTTGCTGAGGTAATGACCCCATCGGGTCTATGTTCTACCAGACCCTTTAGTAAGCACATACAATATGGTGTCAGCACATCTAGAGTATTTTTCAAATAATGTGAAATCATCCCAAATATTCTGTTGTGTGTGCATCTTAGATATCTTTATCTTCCATGCACTCCGATTGAGTTACACTATGGTAATCACACTTATCTACCCTTGGACAATGAAGCCTTTGGACACATATCCTTATACACCTGTGTGCACCTCAGTCTTGGATGCATTCAAACAGCTCTTGGGGAGCACCTACAGCCCCCCAAGATCCATCACTTGTGTGCACAGAGAAGGGTGGCCAGCTGAATACACTCAGAGATGTGTGTGCCTGGGGCCATATGTCTGCTTTGAAGAACAGAAGCCCCCACTGTGTCCTAGACCTGGAAGGTAAGTGCTGCCATCTCCTTTCCTCTTACAACAGAGTGTGTCAGACATTTGCGTGGGCACCATTTCCTCTCAATTCTGGAGGTAGTGACGATTCCATCGATGGATGCCAATTTCCCGAGACTCTTCAGATCACCTAATGTCACATGCTTGGGATGGAGACACGGTCGCATCAGCAGAATGCGGTGATAGTCAGTGGTGGTAAAAAAAAAACAATGGAGATGGATTTCGGAAGAGTCACAAAAGGATCACCATGAGAGGATCACACCAGTTACGGAACCAAAATCCAGAATTCCTTGAGTGGCTGCTTTTTGCCCAAGATGTGGTAGGTTCTAGGTCTCTGTTGAATCAACATAATCAAGAGAGAGAAGTAAAACTTTCCGGATAATACCTGTAGCCCTGGATTCCTTCTTCTTCTTTTTTTCTCATCTCTGTTTATATTGAATTGAGCAGCCATGGCCTTAGGTCATAAAACCTTGAATGGCAGAGAATGGATGTGTTTAACTGTTTTATTGAGGGAAAATAAAATATTCATGTTTGCCTCAAGTGTCAGTGTGTTTGATGCTTTGTGAAGTGTTGAAAATGTGGTACCATTTAAGAGAGCTTAAGACTCACACTGAAAGGCAGTTTATCTTTACTGGTGAAATGCCAACATCCTACATTTGAGTTTTAGATCTTGTGAGTGGGGATAACAAGTACCCATTGAATATTTCTTGCACTAATAAAAACATGGTTTTTCAGAATGTCAACATTTTATTCCCCACCCATCTCTCTGAATGCCTAGTATTAAGGGGAATGTTGCCTGCTTTCTCAGCTCCTTACACTGGATAAAGTCTTTGTGTAAAATTTTCATTCAATCCCAAGTCTGTGAACTGCACCAACGGAAACCCAGATAACAAAAATCTGGTATGATAAGTGAATCTATTTTGCCTAAGGCTGAAATACATCTTGGAGTCACAGCTCCCTAGGTGGAAAGACTTTCCGCTGAGATGAAAGAAACTTTTAAAATATTTTAGATATTAAAGTAATTGCTGAAATGATAATTGGCAAAGGAAGAAATGTTCTATTATTCTATTAAATATTTTAGAAGTGCTAGTGATTAAGACTCTGGAGATGTGTAGGTGGTAGCACAGTTTGGAAATATATAGGAAAGTCTTGAAATGTACGTGCAGTAAAAAGCCTTGCATAGGGCCCAGCATATGTTAAGAGTTCAAGAATTCACTAAATAGCACATGATGGCAGTGATAGTAAGCGCTGTGTAGGGACTTTTCGGTACACAGAGATAAATGTGAGCATGTAACTAAAGGGTATCGATGAGATGTTTGTTTATGTGTTTTACAGGCAAGCCTTGAACAATGTGGGGGTTAGGGAGCCAACCCCACACACATTTGAAAATCCACATAACTTTTGACTCCCCCAAAACTTTAGTAATAGCCTACTATTGACCTTACCAACCACATCAACAGTCAACTAACACATATTTTATATATGTATAGTATTGTATACTATCTTCCTAGAATAAAGTAAGTTAGAGGAAAGAAAATGTGATTAAGAAAGTCATTAGGAAGAGAAAATAGATTTATAAGACTGTACCATGGTTTTTGAAAAAAACTCCACACAAATGGATGAGTGCTGTTCCAACACGTGTTGTTCATGGTCAGCTGCAGCTTCCTTTGGCTGCCGGAACAAAGTGCTACACACTGGTGGCTTACAATGACAGATTTATCCTCTCATAGGTCAGGAAGCCAAAAACCCAAAAGCCAAGGTGTCAGAGGGGATGTGCATTCTCTGGACGCCTAACCAACGTGACCTCCTTGCCCTTCCCAGCTTCCCGTGGTGCCATCCTTGGCTCGTTGGTCCATGACAGCATTCTGCCCTTCTCTGCCTCCCTGTCCACATGGCCCTCTTCCCTGTGTATCTCTCTGCATCCTCTCTTCTTATAAGTATTTGGGGCCCACCCTAAATTCAGAACTTTTCTATCTCCAGATCCCTACAAAGACCTTTCTTCCAAATAAGGTCATGTTCTGAGATTCCGGGTGGACCTCAGTTATTTTAGGGAGTGCTATGCATCCTTAGGATAGCTGGGAAAGATCAGAATATGCCATCCCAAAATATGCACTTTGACATAAGGATTATTCGGAGCCAAAGGCACTCAAGAAGCACCAAATGCAGAAAGACCTCTATGTCCTCCCACTGTCTGCTCAAAGGCAGGACATACATTTGCCTTCATAAAGGTATTTCGCATCCCCTACTCCTGTGCCAGGAAAGGAACAACCCTAATCACTGGAGACGGAAGAGCAGCAAATAAATCTTACTAAAATCATTCTTATCTTCCATTCATTTCTCCCCATGTTATTTACCTTCCTACAATTTACTGCCCCTAGAACCCCAAACGCTTCTACCTTTTCATGTTTTTTTTTAAGTTTATTTTGAGAGAGGCAGAGACAGTACAAGTAGGGAAGGTGCAGAGAGAGAGGGAAAGAGAGAATCTGAAGCAGGCTCCATGCTCTAGCACAGAGCCTGACGTGGATTTTGAACTCATGAAACCGTGAATTCATGACCCGAACTGAAACCAAGAGTCAGACACTTAACCGACTGAGCCGCCCAGGTGTTATTTCCTTTGCCTTTTTTTTGTCACTTATCTACAGTGTATTGCCATTTGTTAAAATGGCGTATAAGCTTCTTAATCTGCTTCTCTAGGGTCTTTTCTAGGAAGGACTCTAAATGCACAAACAAACCCTCTCTACTATTAATCTTTCAGCAGTGTAATTTGCAAGCCTCCTTACTATAACCTCAGAGGGTAGAGGAAATTGCTTTCCTCCCGTCCTATCCAAGGGTGCTAAACTGTCTCCTCAATTTCTCCCCACCAAATGCAAGCACAGAATATAGTACCTGGAATGTGAGTATTCTTGACTTCCATTCACCCCAGACCCCAACAGCGAGCCCTCGTGGACCACACCAGTCATGCACGGCATTCTCATATCCAAGCCTGGAAGAGCTCTTCAGTAGGGACTAAAACTACTTGCACAAGATTCCTTCCCTTTGATCCCACACGCAGACTTGAGTAGCTTCCCCTGATGGAAAAGAAAGACCTTCTTCCATGGAGAGAAGAATTGGCCCCAGAGTCCAGGAGACTCAGGACAAGAGCTTCTTCACTGGGGCCTGGGACAGACAGCTTGGGGACAATGGGCATAGGACACAGTGACAAACAGACTTTCTTCATGAGGGCAGCCAAGTGAGAGAGAGAATCCAAAAGAGGGGGACCTCTTGCCCGCCACCCCCTCTTTGTGGAAGGAGAAGTTGAGGAAGAGATGCTCTCTCCGCAAGAACTCTCCCAACGACCAAAGAGGAATTTGTTCCCTGTGTTATGAGGCTGAATGTCAGACGCTAGAGGAAAACAAAATAACAAAATGATCATTTCGAAGAGTCTTCTTCAAGTTTGCTCACATGACTAGGAGACCACTTCCCTCCACCCACTCTACCCACAAGATAATTCTCCGATGGGTCTTAGATTGTGTAAAAGAAAGATTGCAATTTTAAAGCTTTAGGAAACTTGGGCCTGTGGTTGTCCCCACCTTTTGGCTGATAAACAATTTCTTCTTTGTTTCCTGTAATTCAGTTATTGTAAATAGGGCGCTTTGGCCTGACCTCGCTGATTCTCTTCATCACTTACAATTGCCATAATAACTCTGTCCTTGTAACAAAAGCAGCCATAGACAATATGTAAGCCAATGAGTGCGTATGTGCCAATAAAACTTTATATATAAAACCAGGCAGAGGGCTGGATTTGGCCCATGGGCCATAATGGGCCATCCCTCACTATAAATCAGGAATCCAGCTGAGCCCTGAAAACTTAGAGGGAGGGAGGGGCTCAAGATTCCAGCTCGGTGTTGTCACACTATCCAGGGTGGCTTTTGTTCTTTGATTTCAGTGAACACAACCAAGCAGAAGAAGACGAATCCTATATCAGCAACACCAAATGTAGAAATAATGATATGCAAATCCTTGTGTTTTGTAACAATCTTTATGCAACTCCTATACAGCTGCCTATAATTCTCACATTCTTTTCATGGAATAGCATCTCCTAGTTGTAAAAATAAATATGTCAAATATTTACTTAATATTTAAATATGTCATCCCGAATACCCCAGAAACCGACCTGAGGACTGACCCAACAAACTCCACAACTAAATAAAGAAGAGACCACGCTGAAGAAGCCAGGAGTCTTGGGGAAAAAAAGGTCTTTGCAATTCTTGGCACTTCAAAATGTCATGAGGAGGAAAAGTACAAAATGATATTCAGGTACACCTGTGATAAGTCATGTGCAGTCCAGGTAGAATAAAGAACAAACAAAAATCAGGCACGTTTTGTTCTCACTACCACACTTCAAAAAGACAGTTATAATCACAATTTAAGAAGACATTTTTTTAAAATATAGATTTGAGTCTCTGGAGGCTAAAGAAAAAAGTTTCTCAAAATACTTGCTGTATCTTGCTATTTTCAGTCATTTCCTACTGCTTAAGGAGTTTTTTAAAATTTTCACAACTTATGACTCTGAGGTGCAAAGTTCATTTTACAAAACAGGTTACTGAAAGTCTTTCTCTTAAAATACATTTTGCTTTGCTCCACTTAGTGATATGAAATGTCCATATTCTCTATATAAGATATCTGGAAATTCAGAAACAAGTAGAAGTCTTCTTAAAGTTCGACAGCATAATAAATTAATGATGAATTTTTAAAAAAGAATCTGTCTCGTTTTGGGGGACGAGAAATTGGATTCCCTCCATTTTCTTAAATGTAAAAGATTTTGCCAGATCTCCTAAAATGAGAGATGGTACCTAGAGATAAAATGTCATGGTTCCCATAAATCAAAAGAACCAAAGAGCTGAGAACAAGTTTGCAAAAAGATAAGTTTAACCGTACGTTATAATTGGTCTGCCGCAGTACTTGTCTGTTATCTGCTTTTTAAAAAAATTTTTTTTAGGTATTACCAATTTTCTGGGACATAATGGATAATTGTGCTTAGGAATTTGAAAGTAAAATGTGACATTTGCCTAAAGGTTTCCTGTTCACCTTTGCATTTCTTAGATTTGGTGGGATTGGTATTGCAACAAAAAAAAAAAAAAAAGAGAGAGAGAGAGAAAGAAGGAAGGAAGGAAGGAAGGAAGGAAGGAAGGAAGGAAGGAAGGAAGGAAAGAAGGGAAGGGAAAGGAAGGGAAGGGAAGGGAAGGGAAGGGGAAGGGAAGGGAAGGGAGAAAAAAAGTTAGTCTGTGAAGGTGGTTCTTAAATTGACATAATTCATGTGATCCTTGACCTGAAGGGAAGGGAAGGGAAGGAAAGGAAAAGAAGAAAAAAAGTTGGTCTGTGAAGGTGGTTCTTAAATTGACATAATTCATGTGAACCTTGACCTGAAATGGGTAGCCAGCTCCATTTTTGTGAGATCTGACCTGTGCTTTAATCCTTCCCTGAGACCAAAGGCTGAACTCTGCACGGATGCCAGCATGGGGGTTACCAAGGACAAGGGATGAGATATGCATGTCCAGGAAGGTGGCAGAAAAGGGAAAAATCTGTGCACGTCAGCCTGCACCATCAGGATCTGCAGAGACACGTGCCTCCCAGTGAAATCCTGGAAGGAAGGTCCTCCTGGCAAGGGCCATCTGTCATCTGTCAGCCAGGGCGTCGTGAGGCGGAGGGCGCCCAGGTAGGCATGCCTGCACCTGCCCACTCTGACGTCCTCAGCCTGCCTACAAGGCTCTGCTCTGTGACTGCAAGCGAAGAACCAAGGCAGACACGGTTTGGGAAGTTCGCTTTAAGAAGGTCTTGTACACGGTGTGCCATAAACACACGCACACACACATACATTTTTAAACAAACATTTAATAAAAGGAGAAGATTCTTGCATAAGTGTTGACAGACATAAGTGACGAGTTCATTTTTACTAATTTAAAAGCTTCTGGGCATGAACCTGCCTAAGAGTTGAATATCTTGGAGCTAGCATTTTAATACTTTTTAGTTTATTTATTTTCAGAGAGAGAGAGAGAGCGTGAGCAGGGGAAGGGCAGAGAGAGAGAGAATCACAAGCAGGCTCCGTGCTGTCCGCGAGGAGCCCCACGTGGAACTCAGTGCCACCAACGGAGAGATTGTGACCTGAGCCTAAATCAAGAGTTAGGTGCTTAACCCATTGAGCCATCCAGGCGCCCCTTGAAGGTTGCATTTTAAACACTAAGGATTTTTTTTTTTTAATATAGCAAGAGGGATTTTTTAACCTACTCACCACAGCAGAGGCTCCAGGAAGGGTAGGGAAGAACTGTCGAGGAAAATGATGCATCTTGTCTCTCTTAGGACGAGTCCTCAGGGTACAGGCTGGGTCCTGTCCACTGCTCCAGAGGTCCATGAAGTCCTTTGCCTCCAGCAGACCTTCTTCCCATTTCAAGGTCCCCGCACAAAAGAGCCGCCTCTCTTAAATTTTCTGATTTACGTGGACTCTCTCAGTAGCAATTAGGAACAGAAACCGAAATAGCAAAACCCATCACTTTATCGGCTCTCTCCACTTCCATCCTGTGGTGTATAACAAATCTACCTAATTATTCCCTCTGCGTTAGACATCTTTGCTTTTAAATAGAACAGGAGCTCAAGCGATCACCTCCTTCGTTTTTCTCTCTCCTCCTTTCAGGAGCAAGCTTCTCAGGATAGTGGTCTGTGCTTCCTGCCTCGTGGGCTGATCCCCGTTCCTTCCCAGGCCAGCCTCAGCCCGGCTTCTGTCCCTTTCTTCCTCGCCCCCCAAACAGTTGTCACAAGGACTTCAAAGATGCCATAGCATCGATTGCAACAGACCTGGGTGTGCTTTTTTTTTGTTTTTTTTGTTGTAGCTTTTTTTATAGCGTATTGTCAAGTTGGTTTCCATATGACACCCAGTGCTCTACCCCACAAGTGCCCTCCTCCATGCCCATCACCCCCTTCCCCTTTCCCCCTCCCCCTTCAGCCCTCAGTTTGTTTTCAGTATTCAGGAGTCTCTCATGATTTACCTCCCTCCCTTTCCATGGTCCTCTGTTAAGCTTCTCCTGTTAGACCTATGAGTGCAAACATATGGTATCTGTCCTTCTCCGCCTGACTTATTTCACTGAGCATGACACCCTCAAGTTTAATCCACTTTGCCACGAATGGCCATATTTCATTCTTTCTCATTGCCATGTAGTACTCCATTGTGTATATAAACCACATCTTCTTGATCCACTCATCAGTCAGTAGACATTTAGGCTCTTTCCATGATTTGGCTATTGCTGACAGTGCCGCTATGAACATTGGGGTACATGTGCCCCTGTGCATCAGCACTTCTGTATCCCCTGGGTAAATCCCTAGCAGTTCTATTGCTGGGTCATAGGGGAGTTCTATCGATAGTTTTTTGAGGAGCCTCCACACTGTTTTCCAGAGTGACTGCACCAGTTTGCATTCCCACCAGCAGTGTAGGAGGGTGCCTGTTTCCCCACTGGGTTGGTTTTTTTTTTTTAATTTATTCTTACGGGACTCCTCACCAACATGGCCCCTTGGCCATTTCCCCTGGCAGGTCACTGCCGTCTCTGGTCCCTCCCTATCACTTTCCCAGTCTCATCATCCTCCGCCATGGTTGTCTGTGGGAGAGGAGCAGGTTTCTGTCCTCAACCCTGTCCTGCTGTGTCTCTGCTATGGTCTCTCCTGGCTACTTTACTCAGTCGCACAGCATAATGGAGAAACACCTGTTTGTCAATGATTCACATGAGACAGTAATAAGAGGGGACACTTACCAAGTGTCTGCACTGGGAACTCGGCGTACCTAATCCCCCTAATATCCCTACATAATAGTCTTATTCCCCTTCAAAACATGAGGAAACAGAGGCATATGGAGATTAAGGAACTTGCCCAAGGTCAACGTCAACGGTGTAGCAGAGAGGAGAGTTAATCCAGTCTCTTTGTGCTCTTAAACATTGCCCTCATGACACTGTCTCGTGAGCTCAGGATCTGTGTATCCAACTGCCTCTTTGTTGACTTCTCAGGGTGTTTTGAGGCTCAGCACGTCTGAAACAAAACAAACCAAGTTGGAAACTTGGTCCTTGTTAAGCAGTCTCTGTGTCTTCGGACAGGACCACCACCCATTAGAAACCCCAGAGTCAGTGTGGTCATCCACAAGCACTCGAAGCAGCAGGCAATGACCCCCAGCCCTGGCAGAAGAGACTGAATCAGTCCACTGGTTGTGACTTTACGCAAGAGCACCACAGAGCATCTGGGGAGCCACCGTTGAGTTTAGATGTGACTACCATCCTCAGGTCACAAGATGGCTATGGAGGTGAACGTCGCACTGAAGTTCCAGGAGACAAAAGAGAAAGGCAAGGTCAAGCAAGTCTAGAGCTGAGACCTTGCCCTAAAGGGAAGTTTGAGAGAACAGCCCCCAGTCTTCCAGTTTCCATTTCTCCTGGTGGAGTGGACCCTCCCTCCTGGTCTTTGCCACATTTACAGTCACAGATGTCCTGTGGCCATCTTTGCCCTGTGGCATATCTGGAAGTTTCTTCATCCTGCACCTTTCGTAACACCTTCATTAGCTCCTCTGTACACCCTTGGAAAACAAAGTTCTGTTTTTAAAATGGCCTGGGATAGAAGGAAATGGTCAGTAACAAGGGTATTCTGAGCCTTTTTCATATACCATGTGAAAATATATATAGTCACATCATAGAAAGGAAGGTTGGTGTAGGGCATAGGATAGGAAGAGTCAAAGAAACAGTGCATTTTGGCAAAGTGTGATTGTTTTGGTATACCAGGACCAAATAGGGTTGCTAGATAAAATACAAGGCTACAAGGCACCCATTTAATTTTGAATTTCACATCAATGTGGAATATACACTGAAAGAAATGATCTGCTATTTATCAGACATTCAAAGTTAACTAAGCATCCCATGTTGTTACCTTGGTAGAAAGCAAGTCCTGTGTATTCTGTTGGCCTCTAGCTTCTGGTCTGTGCAGTACAAGATTGATACCAGTGGTGAGAAATAAGCCGTTAAGTGATGATAATGTTTCCCTGGCACCATTTTCAAACTGGGATCCACACATGTCTAGGGCATGAAAGAGTGAGCTGGAGTTTACAGAGTTATCGGGTAACTACTGATTAGTTCTTTGAGGCGTCAAGTTTGCCGAGTGGCAAGAAATTCGTAACGGGTTTCTGGGCAGGTATCAATTGTACGGAAGTAATCTTTAACACAATTTTTTGGATGTGCCCAAATTTTATTGTGAGTTTTTTTATACTTTTAGTTTTATATTTCATCCAATATTGGGATACTCTTATGGGATGGAGTGATACATTTACTTATGGGATGGAACGTTCAAAACAAAATGTACGATGTTCAAGAGAATTCACATGTTACCCTAATGCATCCCAAGAATTGCTGCATGGTACAGTCATCACACCTAAATTGGAAAGATGGAGGAAGATAGATATCCACACAGTCAAGCGAACTGAGTTGATTTGAATCAGATCAGGGATCCAATAGGATTTTAAGCACTGGGACAAACTCATGGTCCCAACGACAAGTGTCAGCCATGACAATGAGAGCTTCATCTGAAAAGGAACACGGGGACATTCTTTTCCTTAAAGGACAAGATATTCCTTCCTCACATCCTCATCGCCATATACTAATCACCTCAGAAAAAGACAGGGTAGATCTGCTAGTTGTGTCATTCTCCTGATCACTGTAAAGTAATTATCAGTTTTTTTCAGGGTTAGAGACACTATAAAGAATCATTTCCCCACAACACGGTGCCAGTTACTAAATGAAATAGAATGGCATTAGTGATGTTGGAGAGGTCTTGTTCAACTTGCCCCAGGCCAACCAGACCAACAGGCTGGCTTTCTACCTCCTCAAGACTTGGTGGCAAAATGAGGTCATTCTTTGTGAAATACAGACATGGCCATTGGGATAATTCAGAGTTCCTTTCTTGGTAGCAACAAATGGGTTATAAAATGGCTTTGTCAAAGTACAAAGAGCAGTTAAGGAAGGGCCGGTAGAGTATCCTGCATGTGCAATAATTGTTTGTAGGTTAAAGAACAGGATGGCATTAATTAAAGCAAATTAGTGCTGAGCCTAGTCCTTGTTCCCTTTCAAAGGCTTTGTCTTACATTCTGGTTTCGTGGAATTAAAATCATTAAAAAGAAAAAAAAATAGAGAACAGAACAGAGTCTTCCAAGAAAAGATCTTGCTTTTCAGACCTGTAATTTAATTTTTGCTCTTTCCGTTTGAGTATGCCCCTAATTCTTGCTGTCTTTGTGTTTTCCTATTGTGTGTTTATTCAGTTATATTTTTAGACGCTAATTCCGTCGCGCACTCCTGTCTGTTAGCAGAAGGCTGGGAGGCAGATACAGCTGCAGAATTTGCTTGAACTGTTCATCTGGCCAGGCTCTCTAAGCATTTCCTTCATGGCAAAACATAACGTCATCTTGGGAAAGAGGCTGGTGAACCACAAAGAACCTGCCAGAAACCCCAAACTGTGGCCATCCAGGGGTCTGTTCTCATCCTACTTGTTTGCAGACATATGACGGAATGAGGCACCTGTTGCTTAAACAGAGTTTGCGGGGGAGAAAAATCCAAACAGAGGAGAGAAAGATAAGAAAACGAATCACCTAGCTACCGTCATATTTACAACTAAGCAGCGGGATCGCATTGTTTCACTATGGAATGTAAAGCACCGACTCGATTTCTTTTTATGAAAAAGAAATTACTTTTAATTGTAACCAGAGGCAGAAATTTGTCCCTTACAGGCAGACTTTAAAGTACAAGGTAGAATAGGGTTTTTGTTTGTTTATTTATTTTTTCCAAGACATGTACATCATGTTTCTACTTGGGCATTGTAATATTTACCATCTGGTCTCAAACACATCACAGCTCCCGTTTCCTGGAACATTCTGGCACCAGGGAAGTGTGTAGCCAAACAGCAATCACTGAGGCAAGTGCTTATAATGCCCAAATGCTTACAGAGAAGAACAAATCACTAGAGCGCATTTAATAGCTAGACTTTATATTTGCAATGTGTGCATATATATGCATATACACATATTTTTTAAGAAAAATGCAAGTAGGTCTGGAATGCCGGTTATGCAGACAGTGGTCTCCGGAAACTCCAGTTCTGTGCCTCACATCCCACTGCCTTGAACTCTTCCAGCTCCTTCTAGTCAGCCTCATTCACCCCACAAATGGTTTTCCCACAATACCTTGGCAGGGGGATACAGTCGTCCACAAAACAGGCAGAAGTCCCTGCCGTCACGAGGCTCGGGCTAATGTGGATGACAGGTCAGAGACCTGACACACATGTGAAACATACAGCATGTTGGGTGGAGATGTGATTTCAAAGGAGACAAATAAACAGGGACTATTAAGCATCAGGGCTCTGGTGAAAAGGTCAGGCAGGGTGTCAGGGAGGAATTCCTGAGACGGAATTTGCAGGGGCCTGAAGGAAGTGAAAGAATAAGTCACAAGTTTGCTCCCGTGAGAGCAGCTTTGGGAGCACCAGGGGCAGGTGGGAAGACTCTATGGAGATGGACAGAGTTTGGGGGCCAACTAGGGAGAAAGGAGTTTGAGGCACAAAAGAGAATGTGTGGGTAGCAGGGAACATGTCCAAGAAGCCATGAAGCTCCAGATGGCATGTTGCTTGGAGAGTCACCGTAAAGCCTGTGGCTTTGAGCTTGAGTAGATATGGCGCCAGATGTGGAAGGTGCTGGCTGAGGTGGTTGATGATGAGCCCTAATGTTTCAGTAGGCTGATGGGATGCGGGAGGGGGGAGCAGTAGATGCAAGGGGGGCGGCAGACAGCCCACACAAGAGATGCTTGCGTCAACCCAAGGGCGCCATGATGGCGTCACAGCATTGGTGAGCAGTTGTGCGATTCCAGGTATATCTTGGTGGATTTCCTGGCAGGGCAGATGAGGGCCACCAGAGAAAGGTGGGGACTGAGGGTAACAGGCAGGTTTGTGTCTGAGCTTCCAGAAGGCTGTAGGAGTTACTGGTTTCTGAGTGAGAACAAGATCTTGGTTTGTGATGTCCTTTGAGTTGGCTATCAGATTTCTAAGTGACAATGTCATACAGGGATGATCCTGTGTTTCTGGAATTCAGGGAAAAGGTCTACAGACACATGAGTCTCAATGAGTCCATTAGGAGTAAATGTAGACAAAGAGAGAGAGGAGAGAGAGAGAGAGAGAGAGAGAGAGAGAGAGAGAGAGAGAGAGAGAGAGAGGAGGCACAAGGATTGAGTGCCAGGAGCAGGAGGGATACGGGGTAAGAGGGACAGAAGGAACCAAGAAGGCAGACAGAGAAGGACGCCCCAGAAATCCAGGACGCAAACAGGGAAAGAACAGAGAAACTCAAGGAGCAAATGCAGTCCACGGTGCCAAATGCCTTTGAGAGGTTAAGTTAGAGGGGGTTTAGGACTACTGCCCACACTGAGCCCACGCTGGGCTCTCCTGTTCCTGCCCACACAGTGACCTCCCTCAGGGCTCCTTGCCAGAGTCCAGCTCCAGCAGGTCCAGGGCTCCCTGAAGGATGGATGGTGTCGGCAAAAGGGATGAGAGAGCCACGAGATTCTTTCTGACCACCAGGCAGGCATCTCTGCACTGCCTGAGACTCAGCTTTATTTATGGTTAAGTGCATGGGGAACAGCACACAAGTGTTATTTGCCTTAGACAATGATTTCTGATGACAGATTTCTTTGGTATGTAAAAATTTCCCAGACCGTAGATTGGTAGAAGACTCATGTATAATCTTTGTTAGTAGTGATTGATGTGGGTGATTTAGATGCTTATAATATGGGGAAGGAAGGGATCTTCAGCATTCAAATACGAGGCAATGTTTTTAGCACAGCAAAGGCAAAGGTTAGCTCTTTGTGTGCAGGGGTCAATACCTGTTTGCTTGAGGGGAAGTAAAACAGGTTTCTCAGGAAATGTAATATTTGCTTCTATAATCAGAAAAGAAGAAATTCCTACAATAAGCTCCTTCACAAGGTGCAATCAGCATTTTAGGGCCAGAGTAAGGGGACAAGCACTCCCGATATCAATCAACAAGGTACCTGAGGGGGGGGGTCAGTGCTCAAAAAATAATTGAGTGGGGGGCGGATATTGGTCATCATCTGATGGCAGGAGGCCGTGCAAAACCCACCTAACCTCACAAGGAGTTTTCTCAACTTAGTGAGTTCAGAAACGGCTCCCAACGTCTCGTGCTCCAGGCCCCGTGCGGGTCTGTTAATTCCCCAACCTGCGAGTGGAAGCCTTGTTCTGATCGTCCCCAAGGGGTGCGAGGGGAAGCACCTTGTTAGGTAAACAGTAGAGGTGTTCAGAGGGCGATAGAGAACCAACAGAGAGCCTCTGGTCCACGGATGGCCCCTTCCAGCCCCTACCCCACGGCCTCACCATCACGCCCCTCCCTCCATACAAAGACCCCTGGTGAGTTTCAGTGGTGGTGACGTCCCCCTGGGGAGGGTCCGGGACAAAATGGCAGAACAGAAGCTGGGCACATGATTGCAGACCATTCTTGCAGGAATTCTGGGATTAGGGATGAAGGACAATGTGATGGCAGCTGGGGGAGGGGAAGGCTCAAGGGAGGGTTTGTTCCTTTTGTTTACATGGGAGAAGGGAGAGCCCATGTGTCTGCTGGGGGAATGCGAGGGCTCCTGTAGACAGAATGAGATACTGCGGGAGGCAGAGGGGGTTTCCTGGAGCAGACGCAAGAACAATTGCTGGGTGGCTGCGTCGGTTAAGCATCCGACTCTTGGTTTTGGGTCGGGTCATGATGTCACAGTTTGTGAGCGCGAGCCCCACGTTGGGCTCTGTGCTGACAGTGCGAAGCCAACTTGAGATTGTCTCTGTCTCTCTGTCTCTCTCTCTCTCTCTCTGCTTCCCCCTGCCTTGTTCTCTCTCTCAAAGTAAATAAACTTAAAAAAAAATAGTCACTGAGGAGAGTGGTTCAAAAACACAAAGGTGTGGAGAAATGCAGTCTGTGTGCTTCTCTGCATTGGAAGATATCCTTGAGCTTTGATCTGAATCCTTTCGGTGAAGCATCCAGCACTCCCAGATTCGTTGTTTCTAGCTGCGTTCCGCTGGGTGTTCAAATATGGCGTAGGTGAATAGTGGGATTTACGTCTTTGCTTTGATGAAGGACCTCAAGGAAGTGAGGAGGACAAGGTGACAGAGTTGAGGGTATAGGTACGGGACGTTATGTATGACGACAAAATTAGAGTATGAGAAGGGGAAGAAAAAGAGGTCAAGGAGGCTGTGAGCAATCATGAAATATGGTAGGGTCCATGAATGGAAGGTTCAGTTTGGATAGCATAATTTTAAGATTCGGGCAACAGAGAGACCAGTATACAAAATAGGAGGAAGAGGTCTAGGGTAGGATATCCGTCATTTGTAAAGAGGAGCCACTGCTTGGGGCACCTGGGGGGCTGTTAAGCATGTGACTTCAGCTCAGGTCATGATCCTGAAGTTTGTGGATCCGAGCCCCATGTCGGGTTCTGTGCTGACAGCTCAGAGCCTGAAGCCTGCTTCAGATTCTGTGTCTCCGTCTCTCTCCGCCTCTTCTCTGATCATTCTCTCTCTGTGTCTCTTTCTCTCTCGAAAGATAAATAAATGAACATTTAAATAAAGAGGCAGTACCGATATTTGGAAACTAACGTGCATGTCTATAGGAGGGAATGGATGAAGTGTGTGTAGGACAAGATGACCCCCGGAGAGCCCCAAGTTGGTACGAGGGCTAGTTTAACCTGAAGATGGTTCAGATTCAACAGACATGGAAAGAAGTCTCCATTCTTATGAGCCTCCTCTTCTAGATTTTCATTTGGATTTGGAAGTTCTTGTCTTGTAATTCTATGCAGCAGAATTAATGCAGGGAGCACCACATGGGTAGCAATGCAACAGAATTCAAGAGAAGCATTCCTGGGGCGCCTGGGTGGCTCAGTCGGTTGAGCGTCTGACCTTGGCTCAGGTCATGATCTCACGGTTGGTGAGTTCGAGCCCCGCATTGGACTCTGTGCTGACAGCTCAGAGCCTGGAGCTGCTTCGGATTCTGTGTCTCCCTCTCTCTCTGCCCCTCCTCCACTCATACTCTGTCTCTCTCTCTCTCAAAAAATAAATAAATGTAAAAAATTTTAAAAAAAAGAGAGAGAGAGAAGCATTGCTGGGCTTCTGAATTTCAATGAGAAACACATCCTTCCATTAAGATTCTCTACTTCGTTGGCAGGAGAGGGTGCAGGGAAAGGCGATTATTTGAACGTTAGGGTGGCCTCGGTCATGTGAGTTTCAGCGTTTCAAAGGAAAGCTCAAGATAAAAGAAGATTTGCGTTTCAGGCCGCAGTGAATTTCCGCTTCCTCAGCGTCGGAATCCGTGAACGTCCCGTTGACGTGGGAGGGGATCGGAATTGGTTTCAGCGACTCTGGCTGACAAATGCGCATGTGGCCGGAGGCTCCTTGCTTCACTGTACACAAGGGATCACACTATCCCTAGAACTCTTATATCCGCCCGTGAGATCCCCTGATTCAAGACGCATTTATTGCCTGCCTGTCTGCGAAGCGCCGTGGGAGGGGCGGTGCTTAATCAAAGACAAGTCGAGAGCAGAGGGGTAAGAACTGGCACGTGTGCTGTCAGTCACAGGCGAGGCCTTGTTTTGAAGACCCTGTTCTCCAGGGCCTTTCCTTGCTTGGTGTGATTTTGGTGAAACATACAATGGTCACAAAACAAGAGCTCAGGTCACTCTTAGAGGCGCCTAACACCATCCGCTAAGAGCCAGGTCAAGTTCTATTTTGTAGTAATTCACATCGAATCAACCGCTTAAATGTTCATTGCAAACGCTTTACACCCTGAAATCGGAAGCGACAACATGTTAGTTTCAAATGCGTACAAATCACAAATCAGAAATCCACACGCGTCTTTGGTGGCATCATCCCTACTTTGTTTTTAGAGACTTTTTCTCAATGATTGTCCTTGGTTTTTGTTGTGGTGGTCAGTTGCTTACGTGTTAATTTGCCAACTTGATGTTTTCAAACTTAGTAATTTGTCAGCAAGATGTAGGAAGTTTTTAATTTAAAATCAAAGTGCTATAAATGTAAGAAGAAGAAAAACATGTTCTGGCGTTTTTGTTTGCCCCTGGCATGTTTTTTAAAGGTATTTTCATGCATGTTTTCCATAAACATAAAAAGAACAAAATGTTAAAAAAAATTTCTGTGGCTCTTGAATACTTTTTCTCTTATTTTCCTGGAAAAACTCTACACAGACATAGAAATAATACTTATAGTAATTGCGACTTTGTTTTACAAATTTTTTTCAGTGAGCAGCAAATGAAAGCAATGGATTTGACAAATGCTCACCATTGGAGAACTCAAACGTTACAGTTTTTTCAAAGTAGACCAGATTTTGAGTAAGATATCAAAGTCAAATGAAAATGCCAGTTCCAGTTGTGAACAAAGTTGTCTATGTGCATCATTGGTTCAGCAGCCCTCAATGGCATCAGTAGCCAAAGCTTGGGACATCTTCTAGCTCTGCTATCTGTATCATATGGCTGTTGGCCTCACAGTCACATAATGGCTGCTGCACTTCCAGGCATCACATCTGCATTCCATGTAGTAAGGAGGAGGTAATCAAAGAACAAAGAGTGAAGAGCTGAGGGAAACCTACTGAGTGTGATCCTCTAAGTAAACTTGATAAATTGAAGAAACAAACTAGTATTTAAAAAAATAATGTTTATTTATTTTTGAGAGAAAGAGAGAGGCAGAGTGTGAGTGGGGGAGGGGCACAGAGAGAGGGAGACACAAATCTGAAGCAGGCTCCAGGCTCTGAGCTGTCAGCGCAGAGCTCTATGTGGGGCTCGAACTCCTGAACCACAAGATCATGACTTGAACTGAAGTCCGACGCTTAACTGACTGAGCCACTCAGCATCCCCAAGCTGATATTTTTTAAATGCTTTTTTGTTTTGTTTTTGCTTTTGGTTATTTTTTTTTTTACATCTTGTTTTATGGATTGGTTCTTTTAACTAGTCTTGGTTGCAAAGAAATCTGGGGATGTGAGAGAGGAAGGAAATGAAAAAGGAGAGTGTGTGGTTTGGGAAGGTAGGACACAGAACACACAGTCATCGGGCTCAGCACAACGTCCAGGTCATGATCTAGGTTCCGTAGACAAGACATGGGTCCCGTGCTTGCTGATCCGGTTACCCAGGAGAGTTCTGTGTGTGTGTGTGTGTGTGTGTGTGTGTGCGTGTGTGTGTGCGCGCAGTGTGTGTAAACCTGGGAAATGCGTGGCCACATTGGTGACTGGGTGGAAATGCATATGCATAGATGTGATGCTTAATCGGGCTTGTCATCTTACCCGGATCACAGACTACCCAGATGTTTGGCTAAACATTGTTTCTGGGTGTGTCTGTGAGGGTGTCGTCCGATAAGATTAGCCTTCGAAATGGTCCTTTCCAGTGTGGGTGGGCCTCACTCCGTCTGTTGATGGTCTGAATGGAACAGAAGAGTGGAGAGCAGGACGATGTGTCCTTTGTGGTCTGATGGTGCAGCTGATGCAGGTCCTCCCCTGTCCTCAGACTGCACCTGCTGCCATCGGCTCTGCTGGTCCTCAGGTCTCCCGACTCGTGCTGCCTTCCGCCAACACCTGTCCTCGGCCTCCAGCTTCAGGGAGCAGATGGAGGCGCTTCTCAGCCTCGGTGACCCTGAGTCAATGCTTGCTAATAAGTCTTTCTTATGTATGTAGAGAAAGGGGATATGTAGACACAGGGGTAAATATCTATATATCTATACAGCAGATGGTAAATGTTTGTCAAGGGTACATATATATACACAAAAACATGTATACATGTGAAGAATATATATATATATGTATATATATAAAGGATACATATAAATATGAAGGATGAATAAAGGATACATATGTATATGTAAATGATGTATAAAGAAAGGATACATATATAAGTATGAAAGATATAAATATAAAGTATGTATAGAAAGGACACATGTATACCTTATTGGTTACATTTCTTGGGATGAATACAATGGGGAAAATCTGCTAGTATGTGTATTTGGATGAGAAGTCTGGATAAAAGCATCAGTTTGGTGATCAGGAGGAAGGAATCTCCGTGAAAGATGCAGCAACGCTTTGGTTTCACGTTAACCTGGGTTGGGAACGCCTGGGTGGCTCAGTCGGCTCAGCATCCGACTCTAAATTTCGGCTCAGGTCATGATCTCATGGTTCGTGAGTTCAAGTCCCGCATCAGGCTCTGTGCTGACGGAGCAGAGCCTGCTTGGGATTCTTGCTCTCTTCCACTCTCTCTGCTCCTTCTCCACTTGTGCTTTCTCTCGCTCTCAAAAATAAATAAAAAAGTAAAATAAAAAAAAGATGGGCTAGAAACCTTGCTCTAACAGCATCTTGGTGGCGACCTTGGTTGAGGTACTTAAAATCCTTTTAAGGGAGGTAGGGTCCTTTTCTGTAAATGACAATAATAACCACTGCCCCAGAGATGAGGAATGTTCAGTCCAATCGCACATTAAAAGCTAGGGAAGTAATCATTTTACAAAGGGATGAGATTATGGACAAAGTATCAGGGTCTGGATTATCCACAGGAGATTTTGAATGTTTTCCGTTTGCACAGGTCCAGTTAATCTAGCCATCATTGCTTCTCTTGTTGCGAGTTGGGCTAGCAGAATATACAAGAGATGGTCTCTGCCGTCAGGGGTCTTGAAATGTATGCAGTAGGCAAGACTAGAGGCACACGCACAAGAGAATGGGAGACAGAATATTACCGGGGTCAGATGTGTGGTGCAGGTAATTATATATCTTAATTACAGAGTCCTTCATCCTGCCCATCTATCTCCCCTTCTGTCCCTTCCCAGATGCTCAGACACATGTGACCAGAGGTGATCCGTACAGCTCTGTAAGCTGGTTGGGGGCCCCAAGGTTGGAGAAACAGGAAACATTCAGTCACTGAGTCAAAAGAAATTACACCTGCATTTTTCTGCAATTTACTGTAAAACGGAGCATAGCTCACTGAGGAGAAATAGAAACATGTTACTTTAAAATGTCTCCCAAACTGAAGCAAAATGGTAGCAGAGATATGTAAGGATTCTATTTTTTTTTAATGACTGAAAACACCGTGTCTTTACAAGTTGGACTCATGGAGGCAGAGTTTAGAAAAATATCAATGGGAAAAGAAGAAGGCATTGCAAACAGCCCTTCAGAGCGGACGGTTTAGGAATGGTGCTTGGGAAATAGAAAGGCTGATTCCCTGTGTCGCCTGAAAATAGTTGAAGGAGATTCATTTCAATGAACCATTTCTGGAAAAAAAAAAATCACCGCTGGGAGCTTATGTGGCTACAGAGAGGAAGGAAACACTAATGTGACTGGTGAAATTAGGCTCCGTGTATTCGTTGTACGTTTGCAATTTCTGAATGCATGATTACATTTTCTTCCAACGAGAAAAACGTGCCTGGTGAACTGTGGACACAGGAGGGCGTTGCCCTGTGCGTCCAGGTGAGGTCACAGGACACAGTCAAGCACCACTTCCTTTGAGGAGCTGCCTGTGTGGACCGTTTGAGCATCCTTACAATGTGGGCGTGTAAACACATGTGCATATTTAAATTAGTCTCTGAAATATTCAGTCTCTGAGAATGAGGCTGGGTCCAGGAAATGAAGGGCGTACCTTCCAGGGTTCTCTGCCCTACTTTTGTCATAACTTGGGGAGCTTTGTGGAGCCGAAATGTAGTGTGTATCCGGGATACGCTGCAAGTTATTAGGAGACGCACCAACAAATCGTTGGCTGTGAAGCATGTCTAGGTCCAATGTCTCCCCATGAATGGCGCCCATCGCTCCCGCTGGGCCGTTGCAGACAACTTGGATGTATTCAAAGACGCACCACAACAGTCCTGAGCTAAAAATAAGCCTGCGTGAACTCCACAAGGCGAGAGAGAAAGAGACTCTATTGAGAGTCTCCGTCCAAAAACAGTTTTTCCGCCCACGGCGTCCTGAAAAGGAAATGAAATATCTCCCCGAGGGGACCCGTTTTGTCCCTGTTTCGGGTTTTAGGACCACAGCTCTGCATGTGGGTTACAAGCGTTACTCACAAAAGCAGGTCAACGAAAAACACTGCCCCTCTTTCTTTTCAGCCTACTTTAGTTGTTTTACCTTACAGTGCCCTATGGTCTGTGTGTTTCCAACCCGATTTGTGTCCCTGTTTACAGCTGCACTTGCCTCTTGTACTCGGTGGGGATGAGGGACACAGACCCCAACAGTTGACGTTGTAAATGTAATGTTTGCAGCCCCTCCCAAAACCTACTGTTGACCAGAAGCTTTACCCTGAAACAGAAACACTTGGCTAACACGCAGTCGGTGTATGCTATGGATTACAGTCTGTATTCTTCCCATAGAGTGAGCTCGAGGTAACAGAATGGGATTTATCGTAAGGAAAATGCGTTTACAGGACTGGACTGGACGATTGAAAACCGTCTGCACATCAATGAACCCAAACAGTTCAAATCCGTGCTGGTCGGAGCTCAGTTACACACACTGGAGGACGAATTTTGGCAAATATTTAAAAACCCTTCACGTAAAACCCTTTGATGTATGATTTGGATATAGTGTCAGGCTCCCAGGTGAGAGAACTGGAAATGAGCCACGGCCATTGCTTTTGGGATTTTTTTTTTT
>NC_043717.1:3581074-3622306 GCF_006229205.1 Suricata suricatta | reverse complement strand
AAATGGTTTGGAATGATTTATATGAAACTATTGATGCTTATTTCATGGTGGTTTTGATTTCCATTTCCCTGATGATAGCGATGTCCAGCACCTTCTCATGGACCTGTTGGCCATTTGGATGTCGTCTTTGGAAAGATGCCTATTCAGGTCTTCTGCCCATTTTTTAATCAGATTTTTTTCCATTCAGTTGTAAGTTCTGTGCATCATCTGGATATTAACCGCCTTATCAGATACAGGATTTGCAAATATTTTCCCTCAGAGGCTTTTTATTTTGCCGACTACTTCCTTGGCTGTGAAGACACTTCCTAGTTGGATGTAGCCCCACATCTTTATTTTTGCTTTCCTTGCTTCTGGTCTTGCTGTCATATCTAGGAAATCACTGCCAAGACCAATGTCAAGGGGATTTTCCCCCTTGTGTTTCCTTCAAGAGCTCTATACTGTCAGGTCTTCTGTTTAAGTCTTTAAGCCGTGTTTACTTCATTTTTGTGAGTGGTACAAGGAGTCCAGTTTCATTCATCCTCATTATTTTGTAACATTCAGATGTTCCTCTACGTACAGTGGGGTTACATCCCAATGAAATCCATCAGAAGCTGCAAATGCCTTTAATACACCCACCCTATGGAGGGAACATGATAGTGGTATTAGCCTATAGTTGGCCAAAGTCATGTCACGTACAGACTATTGCTTGCTAGAGTGTTGACTATCTCATGTAATTTATTGACTACTGTATGGAAAGTGACTCACAGATGGTTGTGTGGGAATGAGGGCTGTAAATGTTTTGTTTGCTGCCCATTGTGGTTGTGTGGGTCGCCACGGCTGGCCAGCAGTGCCCAGGGAGTCTTGTACTTCGGGTCACTAGCCTGGGGAAAAGTTCAAAATTCGAAATCACTGGTGTGGTTTCTACTGAATGTGTGTCACTTTTGCACCATGGCAAACTTGAAACTTCATTAGGTCCAAACATCCTACGTTGGGACCTGCTGTATAAAGGTATCAAATCAACCAGACTGTTATATGTCAATTACATCTCAAGAGGTTGGAAAAGGGTCAATTTTATGCCAAATACCAAAAAATTCTGGCGTGCTGGGGAAGCAGAGATTCAAGAAGACATTGGACAGTGTACAATGTTGTCTTCCACATTACAATTTTGCACTTTCACCGCGGTGGAATCCACTCGGAGTATGTGTTGGAGCAGTCGTCTGAAACTTGCACATTTCCTATGTGGGAAGATCAAAGTCTTTGGGAACAGGCTCTCTGTTTTTTGTTTTGTTTTGTTTTTTCCCACTTAGAATTGGACTGAGGTTTTCCTACCCTGCTCTGCCCCTGATTTGCACTGTCAGACTCTGCATGTTGAGGCCCCTTCCGTAGCAACTTCCAAACCTTGTTCAGCCTTCACTGCTGGCCTCACTCAGTTTAGCATTTCAGCCATGCCCAAAAGGTCAGTTTCTCCCGTGCTTCCGACAGTCTGTCTTAACTCTACCAGCAGTTAACACTGATGAGAACTCGTCTCCCTTGGGGTTTCTGACCGGAACACATTTAGAATTCACCATGCCTCTGAACTGAAAACAATTTTCCAGGCAGCCATGGTGGGGAGATTGATTCATAATCATGTCTTTATCTCCTTCCCTTGTCTTCATACAGTTTGTCTTCCACAAGTCACTGTCCCTAAAAGCTGTGTTTTCAGGTTTTCCCTAAGTTATGGGAAGTTGTCCCTACGGATGTCAGGTCTCCCCTGTCTTAGGGTAGAAAGTGGAGGGGGCCACCCAGCAGCTGACTCTGTCTACATCCTCATACTTTCTGCAGATGCAAGTGTGATGGTAAGCAGCAGGCATTTCCAAACGGGCTTATCTTTACGGAAGGAACCTCACTCCCAGAGCCATTGGATGGTATAATGTCTCACACTGAGCTCTTTGAATTGGGTCCTGGAGAATGGGGCCAGGGAACAATAATGGAAAAGTTACAGTTAGTAGCCTTTAGGGATAAAACATATTAAGGTAGAGAGCACAAAGATCACTTTGTAAAGATCGTTGGGAAGAAAATTCTTGAGTGTGATCAGAAGGAACAATCGCCCATTTGGTACGGAGGGGAAAATTGTCAGTTCAGTATAAGAAGATGGAAAATTGCCAATACTATGGATGACAACAGTTTCAAATTACCCCACAGAATCTCAGACTTTGGGTCCAAGTCTACTGAAAATAAGTATTGTTACTGTGCTTCTATATTTAAGGAAATTCGGGGACCTCACTCGCTCATCGTCACCTGAAAACAGTAATTACAGGGTGCTGTTCTCTGTGTTACACACCTGGACAGATTTCAGCACTAGGGTCGTTGCGTACTCATTGCCTCTAGTATTTATCCTTCTGAGTTTGCCGCTGAGTAGAGCTCACAGTTAGCCGAGTCCTGCTCACTCAGGCAGGACGCATCAGAGATTCCGATACTAGAAACTTCAGAGCCGCGACTCCCACTCAGGCATTTTCATGTCAAATCCATTACTCTTCTCCAGAAAGACCCCCGGTCCCGTTCAGTATCAAGATCTAGGTTGTCACCTTCCTGAGTGTTAGACTTGCCTCCTGAATGAATGAATCTCAAGCACAATTTCCAGGAAAATGTCAGCAGCTGCGGAAGGACCACTGTGAAGGAGGTGGTGAGGAAGGGTGGGGACAGAGTCCCCAAGGAGTCTGAGATATGCGTTGTCCATGACAAGCCCAGAGTAGGGAGTGGAGAAGGTGGGCATCGACGAATCAGATGTGAAATAGACTCATGCAGTAAAGAGGTGACTGAATCTTAAGATATTCTAGGGGCTAAAGGGCTTGCACTTACCTCTCTCCTTGTGTTCTTCCTCACCACTGCCCTGCTCTCTGCCCCTGAGAGGCAGATCTGTATGGATTCTGTCAATGAGACGGATACACCTCTGGCTTCCTAGTGTGGTTGGCCGGTGGGGAGCTCCAATGGGCCATGAATTCAGGGAGAAGTGGAAACTCAGTCTACCAGTTCCCTTGGCTGGCTTCCTTCCGGGCGTCTTGTGTTGGCCGAGCCCTCTACCGAATGCCATTGCTCCTGCCCTGAGCTGCATGTACACAATGTCTACCATTCTGATGTCAGCCCGACTCCATCCCTTTGCTAGGGGTTCAAGCCGTGCAGATGCTACTGACCTAGGATATTCTTTTTGCATGTGTTGAAAGTTGTTCTGTGCCTCGTAAAATGTTCAGCCTGGCCTCTACACACCCCCGCCACCCTCATGCCCTCGGATTTGGCAACCAAAGATGTCTCCAAGACATCTCCAACTTCCCAGTGGGGGACAGACAGCTCCCTGCTGAGTAGCACCGCTCTGCCCGCACACTTTTCTAAACAGACCCATAGCAAGGCGATCCTTCTCTGATTAGAGATCCTGACGGATTCAATGAGGAAAACAGTAAGGAACATGAGACCATTTATTCTTGAGGAAGCAAAAGGATGATATGAACACTTTATATATAGGTATTGCTGAAACATAAAGAAGGAGAGCTTTTCAAAGGAAGCGCAAATGGCATTCCTTAGCTCTAAGATGACATTGCTCATTTGCTAAAGCCTTTAGTTTTTAGAAGCATAACAGCACTCAATTATGTATGATCTAATTTAGAAACATTTTTTAACTATTAGTCAAGGAAGGATAGGTCTACAGCAGTCATTCTCCACCACTGGCAATTTTGGTTCTTATGGGGCATTAGGCACTTTCGTTGTTAGTATTGAAGGAGGTCGATGGCGTGCGGTGGACGGAGACCAGGGATGCTGCTCATTACCCTACAGTGCACAGGACACCGCACCCCACAGTCATCCAGCCACCAGTGTCGGCAGTGCACAGGCTGACGAGCCCTGGTCTAAGGAAAGAGAAGGAACAGGAGACATAAAGACTGGCATCCAGTATTATTTGCCTAACAGAAGCCATGCCACTTGAGGCATCTAATTGAATGGTACAGATTTCAGTTTTCCAGTGAGGAAAGCTGAAGGGTCAGAAGAGAGTATTTCTCAGCATCTTTTTGCCTCTTGCTGATCAAGATACCAGCTATCTTGTCCTAGTGATGTTTCAAATCGTATAATCAAGTATTTGTGTATTGCAACCCTCCCCTGACTCTCTGCCCAGTGCAGCATCCTTGTGGCTCCATGGTTCCGTCTTATAGTCAGAATTATTTAGGGAGAGCGATGCCTGAAGTCAGTGATGTTGGACTTGTAATTCTGGCGAGACCACCTGAAAGATTGTCATTGTTGCTTTTCAGATGAGTGAGTGGAGAGTCATTGTCACCGAGTGTGTTGCTCAAGGGATTCAACCATAAGGCAGGTCCCTCGTGTGCCTTGAAGCACACATGTAGGTGAAAGACAGAAAGAAGGAACGCTTTCAAAGGAAGCGAAAAGACTTACATGTGTTCTTCAGTTAGTTTATAATGGATGAGAGAGGTAAGATGGCCACAGGAAAAGCTAGGTAGCAACACCATTTTTAAATACCCACCCAAACAGGATGGCAGCATAAAGATGGTCATGAGTTGATGTTCATCAACTGTAGAATGACTGCTTGAAAGGGAATCTACTTTTTTTTCTTTAAGTAGGCTCCACGCCCAGCATGGGGCTTGAACTGAAGACGCTGATATCAAGACCTGAGCTTAGATCAAAAGTCGGATGCTTAGCCAACTAAGCCACCCACACGCCCCAGAAAGGGAATCTACTTTTGATCTTGGGCTTCTAGATGTGCCATTGGTCATGCTCAGGTGACATGGAATTTACTATCTTCATTTTCCCATGTAAGCGTGAAATGACAGTTTACAGAGGGAGGCATGTGTCGGAACGTACGGCACTGCTAATCTGGAATGGACACGTACCTTGGGCATGACCACGGTGAGCGTTTGCATGGAGGGGTAGCGGCGGTTGACCTGGGCCGTCGCATATGTTGCCACCCAACATCTCCGTCATGGTCCTGTCTCATCCCCGCCTTGTGACGTTCTGTTCCGCACGAAGACCATGCTGAGGGTTCTAAATGCATTGCCTATTTTTCATCCTCAAGAATAGTCTTATCAGGTATGCATGTGTTATTTTTTTTTAGTTCTTTTTTATTTATTTGAAAGAGAGGGGGAGGGGTGGAGACAGAGAGTGAGAGAGAATCCCTAGCAGACTCTGCACTTTGGGCACAGAGTCCAACGAAGAGCTGAAACTCACAAACTGCAAAATCATGTTTATGTTACTTAGAAGTTAAATGACCTTCTCTGCCTCAGATGTGTGCTTTCCCCCAACTCCGGGCTTGTGAATTCTACTCCAGATGGTCCAGGAGCAGAAGTGATAGTCACGTGAGGCTCAGGGCAAGGGTCGGCCCCTCCTTCTGCATTTTGCTGCCTTCTCAGTGTGGACTACAACCACAATACATTCATAACATAAGCACAAACTGTGAAACCTCGTGAAATACAGAATTTAAGCCTGTCTTTAAAAACCAGCTCTTCACGGCACCCGGGTGACTCAGTCAGTTAAGTGTCTGACTATTGGTTTTGGCTCAGGTCTTGTCCTCATGGTTTGTGAGATCGAGCCCCACATTGGACTCTGCACTGACACTGTGGAGTCTGCTTTGGATTCTCTGTCTTCCTCTCTCTTTGCTGCTCCCCTGCTCACACTGTCTCTCTTTGTCACAAAATAAGCAAACTTAAAAAAAAAAAACCCAACTCATAAAATGTTAAGCAGCAGTGTCCAAATTAAATGGACTTGAATGGTCCTTCTCTAAAATCCACAAAAAAGAGCATCTGTTAGCCACCCAAGTCTAGCATCCCTAGAAGTCTGTTGAAACAAAGGCAAGAAGAGCCTGGAGCTAAAAACTTCTACATTTCTGAGTGCCAGGGTCACATAAAAATTTAACTCCCAAGTCCTAGTCTCCCAAGGCATCTTCTGTGAAGCAGAAAATAAAACACCAACTGCATTATGCTTCCACAGGAAAAAAATGGTATACGGAGTGAAGGGAACCGTCAACTACAGCAGACTTTAAGGACAAAGCCAATTAACCACATTCGACTAGTGAAAGTATGCATCCACCTTACACAGTGGCTCCGAGAACTCCATCCCTGGTGCAGACCTCGGGCATCAGCAAGCACTCAGGTTTGACGTGCAGACGCGTTTCCAGTGTTGGATCTGCCCTGTGTCGGCGTTTGGATGCACAGGTGAAAACGTCTAGTGTTCAGACAAAGGCAACACTTGTTTTTCCGATGGAAGAATCTTAAGTACAGAACTTATCACAGGAGCGCTTTATTACATCAGATGTTCGAATCAGCCAATTCTGCTTCAAGACAAAAGATTCATCCGAGACTCTGAAGAAACACAGGAGTGTCTTTGTTTGATTACTGACCATCGGAGAGCCAGAAATAAACGTGTAAATCAGTGATAACAATGCAGTGAGTAAAAACCTGTCCAATAACCTACCTCTAATGAAAAAAAACAATCAAGCCTCAGTCTATAACACAATCGAGTATAAAGTTCTAAACTTGTGAGTTTTTGTGGGTTGACTCAATTTCACAAATGTGGTGCTGAAAGGGTCCTCGTAGGAATGAATATTTGATGTCCTATCGGAAGAACCCTCTGCCCAGCATTACCCTGGCACGGGATTATGTGAGTTTCGTCATTGGAGTATTTTATTTACTCCGTCGGGACCCATCGTGGGTATTGTTTCATTTTAGATTTCCATGTCAAGGCGGCAGGGAATTCTGGAATTTAAAAATGAGTCTTAAATTGCCCACTCACTGGCTTTCCCTCTCTGGAGAAATCCTATGTATCTCATACATAAAATCCGCAGTGATACACAATATTTGGTTGTCGTGAGGAATTAAATGCTTTATGTTTTCGTTTTGTCTTCTGCTTGCAAATATGCAGTACATTTTTTCCCCCTACCTGCAGAGCCCAAATCCCAACAAACATCCTATTCTGGAACTCCTCCAGTGTTTTGTGCGGTCCATCCATTGTCAGAACTAGCTTTTCTGGCGGCCAGCATCTAAACAAGAAACTCTATCTGGCAAATTCCCTGGCCATCTCAATGCTGTCCTGGAAACCTCACACATCCCCTTTTCCAAGGCAGTCTTTGGAAAATGAGCTTCTGAAAGTCTTTTGTATCTTATAATACTATGTCAGAACTTCTTAGATAAGTGGAGTTAGAAACAAACCAGCACATTCATCCCTGGCAGGATGAAATGACCCTTGGTGAGTTTTGGGGAATCCTCTGCTCTGCTTCCTTTCAAGAGAGCAAGAATCCGACACAGTTCTTGGCTTTGGCAGTCCTGGGCATGTGACTTTATCAACCTGGGAACCAGCTGGGAGATGGGCTTTACACGAATGGTCACAAACTGTTCTGGTGAGAAATCGCTTCCGTCTGCTTGTTTTCAGAAAAGTAAAACGCACTCATGTTAGACTTGTATGAATAAAACTCTGTTCTCCACATCTTGCTCTAAGGAGGATTGAGGCCAGTAAGTTTTGCAAGCTGTAACTACAGAAACATTCCATAAGCAGTAGCCGAAAGCTTTGGAAGTCCTTGTTCTAAGAGACTGCATTAGAACCGTCCCTCTGCCCTAGGTGAGCATGGGGAACATGATTGTTATTTATGAATAAAGTTATCCTAACTTCCCCAAATTCTTTTTTTTTTTTTTGAGAGAGAGACAGCGCGAGCAGGGTAGGGTTAGAGAGAGAGGGAGACACAGAATGTGAAGCAGGCTCCAGGCTCTGAGCTAGGTGTCAGACAGAGCCCAACACGGGCTCAAAGCCGTGAAATCATGACCTGAGCCGAAGCCAGATGCTTAACCGACTGAGCCACCCAGGCACCCCTCCCCCAAATTCTATGTGGCAGTACCTACATTCCCTTCCTGGGTTTGGGGTTAGTTTTAGGGTTCCACTGCTTTTACATTTGTGTTTCTGAGCTAATGCTGCTTGCGTGGAATCACATTACCAGTACGAATTGTCCTCATAACCCACATGAGTACGGCCTTATGGTGATTAAGTAATTATTTTACACTTCTGTCCCAGTACCTTCTTATTACTTCCCCTGCACTTAGAGAAGTGATTGTCATCGTTCTTTGTGACTAACTAGGTCAGGCTTTGTCACTGACAATCTAAGATTCTTGGCATTTTCGAAAAAAACTGGTAAAAACAGACACACAATGACACTGGCGATGCTAGACTAAAAAGAGAAGAGAATGATGAACATTTCTACAATGTCTGCTTTTCCAGGGACTTTAACCACGTGTACAGACTAGATTGTTTTCCCCCTCCGAATTCACGCGTTGAAGCCATAAACCCCAATGAGACTATATTTGGAGATGCTGTCTTTATACAGGTGGTAAAGGTCATTCGGGTCACCCTAACCCAACAGGTCCGGTGTCTCTATGAGGAGAAGAGATTAGGACACAGACACACAGAGAGGGACGACCACGTGAGGACATGGGGAGAAAACCGTGTCTACACATCACGGAGAGAGGCCTCAGGAGGAACCAGCCTCGGCCCCGCCTGGATCACAGGCTCCGGGTTCCAGGACGGGGAGAATAAACATGTGTCCTCAACGCTGCTGTGGTGCTCCATGATGGCAGCCCAAGTTCACTAATCCAGTTGGTTTCTGCCATCTGAAAATCCACATCTTCTCTTCCTCAAAAGTCAGCTTTAAGGGCACGTCCTGGAAACCTGAACCAGTTAATCAAACGTGACTTGAATTTTATTTTGTGCCTTCTCAGCCAGTATCTGAATTGAGTACAACTTCCTCCCTGTGGCTTAAATCTTTTTATTCTCTACGCTTTCTCTTCACAGCGAGAAGGCAAGACATCTGCTACGTTTATATTTCCTTAGAAAGCAGTTCGTTCCAATAATGCATTGGGGAGACAAGAGCTGCTCTTGGTAGGGCTACCAGATTTGGCCAATAAATATACAGAATGCCCAGTTTAGTTGGAGATTTAAATAAACAGCCTATCTTTTGTAGTTCACGTATGTCTCTGCAATATTTGGGACGGGCTTCTAGTGAAAGCTTCCTTCATTAATGTGACATTCAAATTTAACCGGACGCACTGTATTTCATCTGGGAGCGCTAGTTGTTAGAAGCCTTGATTTGAGGGACACAGGAGAAAAGTTTGCTCGGCAACTGTACCAAGTGCAATGGGCAGTCTTGAGAAGCACAAAGGGGTCGCCCATCTGGTCTTCAGAAGCACTTGGCTGTGTGATCTCTGCAAGTTCATACAGGAGTTGCAACTCCCCATCCGTTCATCACATGAGTGCCTTCATACAGGTGCCCTGGGGACTCTAGGGAGAAGCAGGAGACTGCAGAATGTAAGCAACAGAGAGGGCTTCATGGAGGAGGTGGTCCTTCAGATGGACTTTGCAGAGGGGGTCACACCTCCCTGAGAGGAAGGAAAAGTGAGGCCATTAAAGGCAGTAGGCAATAGGTTTTCTAGGCTACTGAGAGAATAGCAGTTAAGAACTGGGGAGAACAGCTAACAAATTATAGTGATAATCCAGGTATGAAGTGAGCGCCCGGAGTATGGCTAGCACGGAGCGTAGAAGGAGAAGGAAAACGAGAAACCGTGAAGCAAGCTTTCAGTGCACGTAACAAAAGCTGTGTTTTGCGTAAGTGGAAGAAGTTGGGAGAGACGGGAAATAGCCCAAGGACAATTGGGAAAAGGAAGAGCAGTCGACTCTCATAATCCACTGAAATGATGTTCTATAAAGTCGCCGTGAACTCTGACTCAGCAAATACTGGCCATGGCTTATAGGGGAAACCTGGAATTAGGTTCCTGTGAGCCTCTGGTCCCAACATTTTCATCACCCAATCAATATGTAACCTTGTTTTGTGTGAATTTCTGTTTAAAGAACGACACCTTATTAAATTTCGAGTTGACTCATCCACTTGAATTCAGGCCAAACAGCAGCACTGTAAGTCATCCCTGAAAGAGGAAGGTGATTTAACGCACACCTTTTTCTCTGTACGCGACGTTGCAGACCCCTGAGCTGAGGAATGCGGAACCACACTTTAGCAGGACACCTGGGAGCCATTGTCAACACTGAAACCACCCACAAAAATAGCAAAAATGCGTAAAATGTGTCTCCAAGTACACTGTCAAAAGGACTTTTATTTTGGTAGTTGGGGAACTGAAGATAGTGTTGCGTTGTTGGATTCAGCGAGGATGACGCGTGTCAGTCGACTTGAAGTTTTTGCTCCCTGCACAGGTCTATAAATGCGTGTGAAAACCCCACAAGTGTTGATGATAACGTTATAAATAAATGTTAGCAAATAGGAGAGTTTGAATGTGCGCACTCTACTAATAATGCCATCACCTGGGTTTAGTGTTGGACACGGGTTCCGGGAATGAAGGGGAGAGGACGGAACCCCACATTTGCAGGGAAGGGCGGCAATCCCTGCCGGAACCCCACATTCGCGGGCAAGGGCAGCAATCCCTGCCGGAACCCCACATTCGCGGGCAAGGGCGGCAATCCCTGCATATGTGAATACAGTGAATAGAGTCAAGGGCTGGAAAATCAGAGTGCATGCTTGCGCCTTGTGTACTTCGTACGTTATGCCTGCCCGGGCTGCCCCAGCGGGTAGGGCAAGCCCTGTGGAGTCTCGAACAAGGTGACCATACGCCTGATTCAGACAGCACGCTGTGTGTTCTCTTCTCTCCAGCCGTGGTTAGCCCAACCTCGATGTTGGCTCTACTTCCCAACTACACGCACCTATGGGTCATAGCCAGCCTTCCTGTCCTGCTAGGAAATGACTTGTCAGCTCACGGAACCATGTCTCAAGTCTGCCTGCCCCCCTTTCTCCCAGATTACCTGTTTGCTTACAGCCATGTGCAGATGATTCCTTCCCTCCTTCTTTCTGTCTGACACCTATACCTTGTGCTGGTCCTAACTTCACCGGGAGGACTGAGGAGGTCCTCTTCACATGGGGAAAGAGCATAGCAATGAGTCTTGAGGAAAGTCCAGAAATAACATAAGGGCCAAAGTCATTAAGTTGATAAAGGTAAACAAATCAGAAAGGTAAAGGGAGAAGAAAAAAGTATAATTAATTACTTTATTCGTCCATCCAACCACCAAATGCTTATTGAGCATGCAAGGAAATAAACACATCCCATGTCTGCCAGAAGAGAAGTTCAGAGTGTAATCATCAATCGTATCGAACTCAGTAGAAAAGTAAAGGAAAATGTTAATCCAGAAAGCCGGAGAGAGAGCCAGAGAACATCACAAATATAGAACAAGTAAGACAAGCTTATATCCCCTGTCACATTCATGAAGCGAGGAAAAAACCTCAGTGTGCAGCATCTTTGCCTCCGAAGATAAAATATAATGAGTTGGACTCACATTTACATTTGGCAGCATCTTGGCCTTTTTATTGTACCGAGAGACTACATCTTCTGTAATGATTCACAGTGTGTGTCCTGGGTAATCAGCTCAGTGAGTCATCCCTAATTTCTTCTTACATTTCCAGAACTCCTTTCTGAGACGGTGGCCCAAACAGCCTTTTCCCTTTGCCAGAATGAAATATGAACTCCCAAACCCATCTTTTGTCCGAGGTACTTTCCGCGGCGTTCCCTAGATGGAGGCGTGGGCTGCTTGGCAGTACTCTGCCTGGGAAATGGCTGCGGCCCCTTGAAATGGTGTTTGGAAGCCTCCGTTCTGGAAGCGCCTTCCTGCTTCATGTTCAGCCAGAACCTGAGATTTCAGTGTCCTTGTCACGTTCAGGCACTGGCAGCTCTCCCGAAGTCATTAATGGGGACGCCAGATACTGTCAACCGTGTTACGTCGTGTTGTGGGTTCTGTGCCTGTGAAATGAATTTCCTCTTGATAATAAAATGTTCACCCACATGTGGTAAATTGCCTTTTCTGGGGCCATTGAAATCAGATTTAATGCAGTCTCCCTTCCCACATGGAACTGAAGAAAGACGGTCAGTGGTGGCCACACAGCGATGTGCATTAACAGCGGGTTTGCTTGGAGAAATTATTCCTTCAGAAATGAATTTTAACATTTCATATGGGCTGGCTACATGCTCTTGATTTCCAAACTTTCGTCAAAGAACGATTAGTATTTTGCAGGGATTGTGCTGTCTCTCCAAAGGAGCCTGTTTGGGCTTTAGGGTCGCCTTAGGCATGTGGTCCACAGAACGGACTGTAAGAAATATCTTCAATCCTAATGTTCTTAGGATTCAAACAAGACCAACCGTCTTGTCCCTGAGCTCACGCTGTGACCTCCATCTTGTTGACTCTTGAGAACCTGTGGCTATAAAATCCTACAGCCTCTTGCCCCAGAGACAAACCTATTCCAATTCTACCATACTGAAATTCCCAAATTTGACAGGAAGTTGGAAAATGACAGATTCTGGTTTCTTGCCAAGCCCTCACACGCCTCTACCGTGGTAGACACTGAGTGACAGTGAAGATGTGGATTCAAATAAATGATTTTGAAGATGTATCCTAATAAACCTAATGTCTTTTCTAACATGTTGGGTCCCGCTCATTCTTAGTTTCTTTATCCATTGTTTGAAATTGGTTTTGTTGGTAGTGTTGCTTTTTTTTTTCAAATGCCATTATTCAAATATAGTTGACATACATACACGTTAGTGTCAGGCGTATGACATCGTGATTTAACATCTGTGTGGATTACTCAACGCTCACCATGGGAGTGCACTCACCATCTCTCAGCATACAATGTTGTCACAGTATTATTAACCGATATTCCCTACGCTTTACTTTTCATTCTCGTGACTTGCGTATTTTATAACTGGAAGCTTGTACCTCTTCATGTTCTCTTTCACCCATCTTTTCACCCACCTTCCCTCGCGCAATCAGCACTTTGCTATTTTTTTATTTAAGAGCCTGTTTCCATTTGTTTCTTCATCTTTCTTAGATCTGACATGTAAGTGAAATCATTTGGTTTTTGTCTTCCTTTGTCTGACTTATTTCACTTAGCATAATACCTGTTAGGTCCATCCATGTTGTTGCAATGGCAAGATCTCATTCCTTTTTATGGCTGCGTAATATTCCGTTGCGTATATATACATCACATCTTCTTTATCCATCCATCTATAGATGGACACTTCCATATCTTGCTATTGTCATAATAATGCTACAGTGAATGTGCAGTGTGTGTATCTCTTCAAATTTGTGTTTTCATTTGCTTTGGGTAAATACTCAGTAATGTGATTACTGAATCACATGGAATTTTGATTTTTACTTTTGAGGAAACGCACTCTCTTCCACACTGGCCACACCAATTTGCATTCCCACCAACTTTGCACAAGAGTTCCTTTTTCTCCACATGCTTGCCAACACTGGTCCATGGCCTTTAGGTTTGACGGTGTGATCCACTCTCACTTGGGGTCCTTGAACTTGAGTGCACTTTGGAGTCACCTGTCCAACTGAACCAGTACTGACACCTGGATCCCACTGACAAGGATTGGAGGCTGTGACCAGGGCAATGGGATTTTAAACAACCTTCCAGGAGATTATTGTGTATGGCCAATGCCATTGACTCCAACTTTCGGAAGACCTTCTTGCTTTATATTACCTACTTTGCCATGAAGCCACAAGACTTTTCCACCATTAAAAGAACCACCAGGGAACACTTGGGCGGCTCAGTTGTTTGAGTGTACAACTCTTGGTTTCAGCTCAGGTCATGATCTCAACTGTGTGAGTTCGAGCCTCACATTGGGCTCCATGCTCACAGTGCAAAGCCTGCTTGGGATTCTCTGTCTCCCTGACTCTCTCTCTCTGCCCCTCCCCTGCTCTCTCTCTCTCTCTCTCTCAAAATTAACTAAACTTAAAAAAAAAAAACAACCAGGAATGTTTCTTTCAAGAAAACAATCTAAACCATCTTTAAAATAGGAGCTACATGTTCCTTTGGCAATATTTTTTTTTATATCTAGAACTCCTTTCCTCTTTGCCCCTGGCCACGTTGAAGGAGCTAACATCCCCTGAGATGGATCAGCCTGGAGGAGAAAGTGTCCACTTGTGATGCCAACAGGTTCCTTTCCTACAAAGCAAGGTTGTGTCATGAAACACTTGCATTTCATCAGGTGGTACTTTAGATAAATGTTAGATTGTAGATCCACAGTCTTTCTTTCAGTGGCTTCAAAAGAGACCCAGGGATATCCTTTCCTCATTCAGCTCTTTGTGTCCTGGATTTATTAATTCTATTGCCCTCGTATAATTGCTCACCCCCTAGAAGAGACTTTTTAATGAGCGAAGAAACTAGAATCCCAGCTGTCCAAAAATAAAAGGGATAAACCACACTCAGAGAAAATGTCTATCAGTTACAAGAGATGCTTAGATCATGAGTACCTATTATAGCCCAGAGGGAAATGCTTTATATCTGTACTTTCATCATGCTCTTCAAAATCCGTTTGAAAGAAAATTAGCATTTTTTTTTACTGTTTCTTTCAAAATAAACAGTTCATCTGTTATCAAGGCAGGACTACTTCAATTATTAGCCTTGTGAAAATTTTTGTGTAAGTTAATAAAGATCTACTCTTTTATGACTTCTTTCTCTCTTTTTTTAACCATTTTATTTTATTTTTTGAGAGACAGAGCATGAGCATGAGCAGGGGAGGGGCAAGAGAGAGAGGGAGACACAGAATCGGAAGCAGGTTCCAGGCTCCGAGCTGTCAGCACAGAGCCCAACGCGGGGCTTGAACCCATAGACTGTGAGATCATGACCTGAGCCGAAGTCAGACATTCAACTGTCTGAGCCTCCCAGGTGCCCCTGTATAGACTTATTTCTTAAAGAACTGAAGTAGTAGGGTTTAAAATGAAATACCCTTTGAATTTACTCTGGGAAATGATTTAGCTTCAGATTATATCGCAAGAATGAGTTCCAATTTGCGTAGGCATTTTAGGATGGGTGTTTATTTTACAGTTAGCTGTTGATACGATAGTAGTAGTACATGGACCACGTCTCTGCTTCTCTGATTCCCGGGAAAGCCGAGATACACTAGATTTTTGTTTTGTTTGAAATTTATTTATTTTAGCAATGTCTGCACTCAACCTGAGGCGCAAACCCACTACCCTGAGGTCAAGAGTCACATGTTCTTCCAACAGAAACAGCCAGGAGCCCCGGTTTTGTGTTTTTACAATAGAAGAACATTTGGAGCCTCAAATCTCAGAAAGGCATAAATGACCATTTATACATGATCAAAAGTCATTCTGTACATTCCTAGACAGAAAGGTGATAGCAAACATCAAGACAAGTATGAACCTGGGGCGCCTGGGGGACTCAGTGGGTTAAGCATCCGACTTCAGCTCAGGTCATGATCTCACGGTTCGTGGGTTCAAGCCCCACATTGGGCTCTGTGCTGACAGCTCAGAGCCTGGAGCCTGCTTCAGATTCTGTGTCTCCCTGTCTCTGTGTTCTTCCTCTACTCCTGCTCTGTCACTCTCTCTCAAAATTAAATACACATTTTAAAAATTAAAAAAAGACAAGTGTAAACCTATCTTTTTATTGAATTCTCTCTTTTTTTTTTTTTCAGAGACAGAGAGAGACAGCACAAGCAGGGGAGGGTCAGAGAGAGAGAGGGAGACACAGAATCTGAAACAGGCTCTAGGCTCTGAGCTGTCAGCACAGAGCCTGATGTGGGGCACGAACCCACACACTGTGAGGTCATGACCTGAGCTGACGTCGGATGCTTAACCGACTGAGCCACCCAGGCGCCCCTGCTTTGTTCTGATTTGGAACATTACCTAGCCCATAGTACATCCAGTATACAGATGCCTTTTGTGTTTTTCTGCATGTATGATGCTATCGGTTTTCTTTTCCCTTATGTTTATCTTTGAGAGAGAGGGGGGCAGAGTGCAAGACAGGGAAAGACAGAGGGAGATGGAGACACAGAAATGAAGCAGGCTGGGGGCTCTGAGCTGTCAGGACAGAGCCTGACACGGGGCTCGAATCCACAAAACGTGAGATCCTGACCTGAGCCGACATCGGACGCTCAACTGACTGAGCCACCCAGGCACCCCTGGATGCTGCTATTATGAAACTGGGGTGGGAAACTTTGTACAGGGCTAGATAGTAGATATTTCGGTTTTGCAATGATTGAGACCAGTCTGTCTTAACTACTGGCTACTGACATAGCAAGAACACCACACAGACGATATGTAAACTGAGTGGCACCAGAATATGCCAGTCTAAAATAGATTATTGGCAAATGGATTATTTTCAGCTGAAAGCGATGAAGAAACAGCAGACAGAAAAAGTTTACTGCCACCCCCCCATCTGCCCAAAACCACAGCAGAAATTTCTTATGAAAAAGATGACCTGTTTTCCTTTTACCAGGAAGGGAAGAATGACTGTAAATGTTGAGGAGGGAACATATACGCCTAGATGAGTTTGCATAAACAGCCCTTACTAATATAACCCCTATCTTCTGTTAGCTACCTTAATATATTTCGTAGTCCCTTTGCATAACCTACCATGCTTTTTAACAATGAAATATAACCCCCCAAGTCTAACACCTGGAGTTTTCCTTCTTTTTCTGTGAACCTCTGTTGTATCCATAAAACGTGTACGCCTTTTCTATGAATCTGTCTTTTCTCAGTGCAACTGCAGACCCCAGGCACACAATCTAAGAGGATGGAGCAAAGATGTTTCGTTCCGTGCAAAAAAATTGTCATGGCAATATTCCAGTAAAAGACAGTGGGCTGGGTTTGGCCTCTGGGTAATATAAACACTGTCCAGCTGGGTAATCCCTTTCCAGAGTTACACGGAGTAGGAGAGGAGATCTGGTGAGTGACTTATTTGGTTGTGATGCTGCCCCTCTAGAGAGAACTGTGAAAGGAGTTCCGCGTTAGCGGGCACTTAACTCATTGAAGTTTGCACCAGCCTCAGACTGTACCTCAGTCAGTCTGAAACTTTCTCTCACTAGAGCAGAAATTTTTACTTCCTTCTTATGCGTCGTCCCAAACTCTTGACTGTGTGTCTTCCCAGGGAGGCCTGGCTCTGTGATGATGGCTCAGTCGGAATTTTGTTAGATGTCAAATGCCTGGCCCTGAGTGTAGGAACTCACAAAGGAGAGCCTCAGATATTTACTAACTCTGCTTTTCTTTATTTACTTATTTTTAAAATTTATTAATTCTGAGAGAGAAAGAGAGAGAGCATGCACAAGAATGAACGGGGAAGGGACAGAGAGAGGGAGAGAGCATCCAATGTGGTCTCTGCCCTGACACGGGGCTCGATCCCACAGTCCATGAGAGCGTGACCTGAGCCGAAACCAAGGCCACCCAGGCGCCCCTGGATTTTGTATTTATTGAGTTCAAGGGAATTGCGCGCTTGTGGGCGGCAAATGGTCGCCTAGCATCAGTTTCCGGTGGCTCAACCTGAAATCAAAGACCGCTATGGAAATTCAAAGGGGACCACTAACCACAACGCTCCCTAACAAGGATGATGGGGAGGCGTTAGAACAGTGTTTTCCGAACTCTCATGGTCGCACACACCCATGGCTCCAGCAGTAAAATCCACACGTGTGCGTCTACTTTTTATAAGTGATACACACACCACAGCGCTCACTACCTAACGTCTCCTGACACAAGACACATTACCGCAAAGATCCTTCATTCACGATAGTGGATGCAGATTCCTCATTTCAGTAGCCTTCTTGAAAACCCAGAATTTCTTTTACTTTTTAATATTTATTTATTTTTGAGAGAGAGCAAGATAGAGCACGAGCAGGGGAGGGGCAGAGAGAGAGGGAGACACAGAATCTGAAGCAGGCTCCCGGTTCTGAGCTGTCAGCACAGAGCCCGACACGGGGCTCAAATCCACAAACCGCAAGATCACAACCTGAGCTGAAGTCAGATGTTTAAACGACGGAGCCACCCAGGTGCCCCCAAAACTCGGGCTTTTTATTTGAGTGGGAGTGAGCTCTCTGTCCACCTTGATTAGACTGTTGTTGCTTTTCATTTGAGAATGTGCTGATGGGAGTCAGGTGGGGTCACCTGCACCCTCTCCTTGTTTCCCTGTGCTGCATCATCCCTGTTGAAGTCCGTTGTGGTGTCTTGGTAGGTGCCTTTAAGTCACTCCTGCATTTCCCGAGGGCTACCTGAGTGAGGACTAGAGGGCATCGCCATTTGTGCATAGCGAAGGGTTGCTATTGGCTACGAAAAGCAATTCATGGAAATGAGTGAGCCAGTCCTGTCCCTTTGATAGAACCCGCCAGTAACATCCTCCAGGACTGCATGGGACAGGAAGCGTCCATCAGGAGTCAAACTACTAGTCAGCTCCACTCTGAGCTAACGTAGAGAATCCTAACATTTCCTTCCCACTCACCGAGGGACATCTGTGCAAACACCCAGAGCTGGGCACATCCAGTAAAAGAGCCACTATATCCACGAAGGTTTATAGTTCAGGTGACAACTGAAGTTTTGTAAACAGAGTCTTCTGGGAGCAAGCAAGGTGTTAGGACTGAACTAAGCACACCTGATCTACTTAGGACATGCTTTTCCCAGTTTCCCAATGAGCAGAACCAAGCCTTGTCATACTGTAATTTTTTTAAGGTTTATTTTTGAGAGAGAGACAGACAGAGCATGAGCAGGGGAGGGGCAGAGAGAGAGGGAGACACAGAATGCAAAGCAGGCTCCAGGCTCTGAGCCATCAGGACAGTCTGATGCGGGGCTCAAACTCATGAACCGTGAGATCCTGACCTGAGCTGAAGTCGGATGCTTATCCTACTGAGCCCCCCAGGTGCCCCAGAACCTTTAACCACGTCAGTGTGAACGCCGTCCATTATAAAAACCGGCACTGGCCGTCTGAAGTTGGGGAGTGTTTGTAAGAACGTGCGCCTGCTTCCGTTAACCCTAAGGGAGCCCAGTGACTCTGGGAGTGTTGACCATATATGTTGACCACATATTGGGGGGATTCAGTTGTGAAACAAATGTTTGCAGTGACCTGGGCACCGTGGTGTCTCTGGCATTCCAAATCCAGACGCACGGAGAGGTCTGTCTCCACTCATGGGTTCTGGTTTGGTTGGTATATTAACGTTTTCCCTTGCTGAGATGTACTATGCCGGACAGGACAGAGGACGGTCTGTGTGCAAAACAAGGTAGTAGTGTCCAGGCCCCGGTAGCTGATTTCTATCTGTCACAGAACGTGAATGAACGGTCCCATAAGTGAAGGAGGGAATGAATGAACGCCTACCCCAAGAGGCAAAGCCAGGACCGCAGTCCCTGTCACTGGACTGGGTGAAGCCCGGTTTTCCCAGCCACTCATGTGCCTTCTTTACAACTGGCTTCTCACTGAAAATCGTATCTTACGGGCACCTGTGGGCTCAGTCAGTTGAGCATCTGACTTGATTTCAGCTCAGGTCCTGATGTCACAATTCGTGAGATGGAGCCCCACATCAGGCTCAGTGCTGTTAGGGCAGAGCCTGCATGGGATGCGCTCTCTCTCTCTCTCTCTCTCTTCCAGGCCCCCATTCATGCTTACACACGCACGCTCTCTCTCTCAAAATAAAGAAATAAATATTTAAAAAAATAAAGTACTCCTTAAAGCTTCATGTTAACATGAAAATCTCTTAATTTCTTATTTAAAAGTTATAGACTTGGGTCGCCTGGGACATTCAGTCAGTTAAGCATCTGGCTTTGGCTCAGGTCGTGATCTTCCGGTTCATGAGTTCGAGCCCCGCGTCAGGCTCTGTGCTGACAGCTCAGAGCCTGGAGTCTGCTTCGCATTCTGGGTCTCTCTCTCTGCCCCTCCCCTGCTCATGCTGTGTCTCTCAAAAATAAATAAACATTAAAAAAAATTTTAAACTGAAAGTTACAGAGTTGTGGAATGCTCTATACTTGAGTTAGGGTAAAATAGGTAACTGAGTGCAAAAGTGGGTGATCAGCTGGTCAGCAAAAAGCAAACCAGAAATAGTTCTGTCAAAATGGCAATTTCATTGCTTCTTTTTTTTTTTTTTCCTAAACTCAGATAATAAAGCTTGAAGGGAAGCCATTTAGATGATCTTAAATTCGGGACTCAACAATATTTTACTTGATGGAGATCTTAATAAAAACACCACCTTTAGGATTATCTTATTATTTGCACTGGTTTTTTTTTTTAAGTTTATTCATTTTGAGAGAGAGAAAGCAAGTGAGGGAGGGGCGGGGAGAGAGAGAGAGAGAGGAAGAGAGAGAGAGAGAGAGAGAGAGAATCCCAAGCAGGCTCTGCACCATCAGCACAGAGCCCGATGCGAGGCTCAAGTGAACTCACACAATGCGAGACCCTGACCTGAGCAGAAACCGGAGTCAGATGCTTAACCTAGTGAGCCACCCCGGCACCCCGATCTGCAGGGACTTCTAGCCCGTCTGCTTCTGACGGGACAGCGGAGATCCACAGGCACGCAGTGTCTTGCCCCAGAGGACACAGGGAGCAGCAGGCTTTACCCAAACCGAGACAGTCGCTCCTGGGCTGCCCCGGAATGTGTGCCACGTTCAGCTCCAGAACGCGGGCTGGGTGCCAGGGAGAGGAAGTCCAGTAACACAGTCCAGTGCCATCCCATCAAGCCCACGGATGAGACCGCCTTTCATGCCACCACCCAGTGTGGGCACAGGGTGAGAGTGAGGTGGCTCATGGGGGCATCTCCCAAGACTCTGCAAATGCAGAGTTCTCCGGCAGCATCCTCTCTGGGCACACTTTTCTTCCTTCACAGCAGGGACCTTGGGCATCGCACGGTCCTGGGCCATAAGGAATGGATGTAGACCGTCCCCACTGATTGATGGTAAAGTCAACACGCCCTGAAGTTTTCATTTAGAAAAGCCCTTTTCCATCGAGTAGGATATGCTAGAAACACTTTGCATCCTTAAAACTGACCGTAGAAAATCATTCTCAAGATGCCCACACCATTCATTACCGTCGATCCTGCCTCCTGAGACGTGCTGACAAGAGAACATATAAATTAAAATTAAATTTCAAAAGAATAAAAAACTAGAGAAGGTTGTGTTCTTTTCTGTGCCTTAACCTCAGGGACGTCCCCCGCCATCCCCTCCCCATGATGCTATGCCAGTCTCCTGCTGGAGCTATGCCAGCCACCGCCATCAGCATCACTGGGAGAGAGGGGGAGGGGTCTCTGAGCCCCAGCCGTGGACTGTGAGAGCTGGGGATTGAGATCCCTTGCTTTAACTAGCTTCTTATGTCCTGGGGATTCAGATGCACCCTCAAGACTCTGCCGAGTAATTACTTAAGCTCAGTCACTGCTTTTCAGCCGTTGGGAAGGGTCGTGTATTCAAGACTGTGTGAGCTCCCTGATGAATGCCTGTGGATATTGCTTATTGAACTGGCCAAATCAATGACACTCATCTGCTGGCTGCTGTGGTTTTATCCCCATTCTGCCTCAAATCCTACTGCGCGGTGCTGTAGGGAAATTTAATCCTTCCTCAATAGCACTGTAGGAAACGTTTTTATGTTGTGGTCCCTCCCCCACCCTCGTGCCATTTAACCCCCGCCGTATTGAAATCCTCTAAGTGCGGGAGATGTTTTCAGAGCCAATTGTGGGTGCTGTAGGCCTTTTAGATTTTTTTCAATTGCTTCATATTGTTTCTTATGCTAGGGCCAATCATTTAGCGTGTTGGTTTTGTGAAAGAGTACCCAAAGGGACAGGAGTTGAAATAAATGTAGAAGTTTGTTAGGACTTAACTTTACAGCTCTGCCTGCTTGAAAGGAATACAGTTTGAAAGGTGGACTGATTAGAAAGATCCCAAATTGGAGAACAAATGGGTAAATTAAGCGCGAGGGCTTTTGAGAAGATAGCAAACATATTTGTAGTTTAATAAGCCTGCTTACAGGGCAGTTATGTGGGGAAGAAAGGTTAATTGACTTAGCACCCAGTCCGTATCCTTCAAGTGAAACATCTTAGACTACAGAGGCTGGAAGGCTAAAAATTCCATTTCCCAGATGCCCTTGCAGCGAAGCAAAAACTACATTTCCCAGGCACCCTTGCAGGTAGGTTTCAGGATGTGATTTAGCTTCCCCAGTCAGAGGCATTCTCCTAACATTTGCTTCAGGAACTGAGTCAGGGGCTGGGAGAAGGGCAGACCTGGTGGGTGAAGTGGGGTCCTGGGGTAGGTCAGAGAGGCAGCTCGGTGTCCCCAGCTGTGTCCTCTATTTTAGCCCTGTTGATGTAGGATGTAGCCACTGATTTGTAAACACATGTTTTGTGCCAAGTATTTTCCCACAAGATAGCCAGAGCAGTTAATGTTGTCTGCAATTAAACCCCAACAGACACACGTACTCAAAATCAGAAGTGTATGCGTGTGCAGTCATGGCTGATGGCATGAAGGTACAAACTGATGAAAATCAGCTCTTGGCACATTTAAATTTGAAAACAACCATTGGAATTGGCAGTCCTCACACACTAGTTCAAGTTAACTCCTAGAAAGTTTAGGGAAACCTGGTCTATACTAGAATGAAAATCAAAAAGAAAAAAAAAAAAGCGTGTCCTCCAAGTCTTTGAGTTACAATAGGTATGCAAAGAGAGGGGATTCCTGGACTTGAATTTGAATGAGTTGGAGCTGTGTTTCAAAATGCACTTTTGAAAATGCAGTATTGAAATCAAGTTTCAATGTCCAAATAAGTGGCAGTGCTCAGAGGAAAGCGTCCTACAGAATCTTCCGGAGAGAAACATGATTATTACTTTGTCTCCCGGAAGGGACTTGAGGCAACAGTCCCCACATACTTACTTAATCCAAGTGCCGGAGCACAGTGGAACCTTAGCCATGTGAGACATGACATACTTACCCCAAAGGAAGGGCGTGTGTGGGGAGCCATTCCGAACTCACGAGCTGAAAATACTCCTTGTGAGGTTAACGCAGATTTGCAAGGCCTCCCGCTGTCAGATGGTGACCGATATCCACCCCCCACTCAATTATTTTTGCTTGAGCACCGACCCGCAGGCACCTTGCTGATTGGTATAGGGAGAGACTTATTCTGGCCCTAAAATGCTGATTGCGCCTTGTGATGGAACTTATTGTAGGAATGTCTTCTTTTGTGATTATGGGAGCAAACACTGCATTTCCTGAGAATCCTGTTTTTCTTATACCCCCCCCTAAACAAACAGGCTATTGACCCCTGCTCAGGAAGAACTAACTCTTGCCTTTGCTGTGCTAAAAACATTGCCTCGTATTTGAATGCTGAAGATCCCTTCCTTCCCGGTACAATAAGCATCTAAATCACCTACATCAATCACTATTGGTAAAGATTATGCGTCAGTCTTCTACCAATCTATGTTCTGGGAAAGTTTTACATACCAAAGAATTTATCATCAGAAATCATTGTCTAAGGCAATTGCCACTTCTGTGCTGTTCCCCACACACTTAACCATAAATGAAGCTGAGTCTCAGGCAGTGCAGAGATGCCTGCCAGGTGATCAGAACGAAAACTGTGGCTCTCTCATCCCTTTCACCGACACTGTCCATCCTTCAGGGAGCCCTGGACCTGCTGGAGCTGGACACCAGCAGGTGCACTTCTTTCTTCCTATGGAACATTTGGTCGGCATCTAGGTGGATCCAATTCAGCACAGTGGTACCACGTCACACTTCATTTGTTGCATGTGAACACAGCCTATACTTTGCCATTTTGCGCTTACTCCTGGGCAACTGCACGCTACATCGTATGGTAATTTGACCGGCATCTGCACCGATAACAGAATTGTCTCCAGACAGCCATTCATCTCTTCAGAATATTTACATCTCCATTGGTGGTCTGCTTCCTCTGTTCTTGCTCTGAGATGGCTTATGGGGAATTTACCCAGCAATAATCAGTGAACCCTATTAATGAAATCTGATGGGCTTCTTGACTTCTGTTTGCTGAATGATGTTTCCTGCTGGTTACACACGAGTCGGTTAATGCAAAGGCTTTCACATAAAATGGATAAGATATTTTTAAAACCTGTAATCGAAGGAGATGAAAAAAGGTGGGCGGGGGAGGGGTGGTTAAGATATGATACCTAGTCAGCATTTGTGATCCAGTAAATGCTGGGTGTTGGGGGGGGGGTCCCTAATCATAGCATTGAGTTGAATGCTGCTCGAGGTGTTTAAACTTTAATTTTTCTGATCAGTGTTTTGCTTAATGGAAAAACGGCTGCATATTCTCAGGTTATGTGAAGGTATAATACAATTTGATGTAACGGCACTGTACAAGAATAAATTGGTTGGTCCATCAATCTGAATGACAACTAGTTTTGCACTGCCAGTAAAAAGCAGGTAATTACCTATTGCCCATGGGTGTTGACAGATGTCTAATACACAGTGAGTGTAATATATGGTTGAGTTTTCTGCTCCTAGCACACTTTTAACATCCATAGGATATGACATTATGTAATTGCCAATTCATTATTTGATCTCAGTACTGATTTAATAGGCTTACTTTGTAAAAAAAAAAAATCTATGAGCTATTTGAACATTGACTTAATCAATGAAAGCTTGTTCATGTATTAGGAGTGAACTCATAGTTTTATGATGAATGCATGGTTTTAGGCCACCAGAGTGTCAACATTTATTGAAACAAATGTTGATCAATGACAATCTACTAAGCCAGAAAAAACACTTTTAAAAAATAATCCATCTATCCATCTTTTTTCTATCTTTCCGTCTACCTCTAAATCTATGTATGTATGTATCTCTCTATTATTGGCATTTGACTTTATTTTGCACTATCCCAGAGCTAAAGGTGAACATATATTCCTTACTACCTCTTAATTTTAAAAATGGGAAAAACTCAAAGATCTTCATCAAGTTAAAAAGCTCTGCACAGCAAAGGAAACACTGAACAAAACTAAAACACAACCTATGGGATGAGAGAAGATATTTGCAAATGACATATTTAATAAATGGTTAGATTCCAAACTCTATAAAGAACTTATACAACTCAACATCCAAAAGAGGAATGTATAATCCAATTAAAAATTGACATGAAACATGAAGACATTTCTCCAAAGAAGACATTCAGATGACCAACAGACACATGAAAAGATGCTCAACATCACTCATCATCAGGGAAACACAAATCAAAATCACCATGAGATATCACCTCACACCTGTCAGAATAGCTAAAATCAAAAACACAAGAAGCAAGTGTTGGCAAGGATGTGGAGAAAAAGAAACATTCTAATACTATTGCTGGGAATGCAACCTGGTACAGCCACTGTGAAATTTCCCCAGAAAGTTAAAAAAAGAATTTCCCTATCATCCAACAATTTCACCACGAGATATTCACTAAAAGAATTCAAAAACATTAATTCAAAGTGATACATGCACACAGATATTTATAATAGTACTATCTACAATATCCAAGATATGGAAGGAGCTTAAGTGTCCCTCAACTGATGAATGGATAAAAAAAGATGTCACACACACACACACACACACACACACACACACACACACACAGGAAAATCACTGAGCCATAAAAAAGAATGACATCTTGCCATTTGCAATGACATGGTTGGGTCTACAGTATTATTCTGAGGAAAATAAGTCAATCAGAGAAAGACAAACACCATATGATTTCACTCATACGTGGAGTTTAAGAAACAAAACAAACTAAGAAAAGGGGGGAAAGAGAGAGAGGCAAACCAAGAGACAGGCTCTTAACTATAGAGAACAAACTGCCGGTTATCCTAGGGGAGGTTGGGGAAATGGGTGAAATAGATGATGGGGATTATGGGAAAGCACTTGTGATGAGCACTGGGCGATTCAAGTAAAAGCTTTTAAAAAATGGAGAAAACTCAGGTATGAGGAAGCAGATGAAATGGTTAAAGCTCTTTAGTAATAAATATCAAAGTCCGGAATGAATCCAAGAACTCCTAGATTATAATCCAGAGTATCTCTACGCAAAAGCCTGGTAACCAAAGTGCTTGCTGTTGAACATCTCCCTCAAATCCCATGTGTGCTTTGGGGCTCTGAAATCATCGTCTTTCCAGCAAAATTAGGCTGTTTGTTCCCATCAGATGCAATCAAGCCTGCTTTGATGAAGGTATGTCAGGAAGTCATTCAACTCATCGATTTGGTTGAGTTGTTTTTTAATGTAGGTATAGGGCCCCAAGTTTGGGGGCCTCCACAGGGTACACAAGACTGTTAAGTCTTCCTCCGAATTCTTGCAGCCTGATTTAGCTGACATGCTAGGTAGACTCCTCTCTGTGATGATTGGCAGGGGGTCCTGAACAGAATTTGCTCCAGGCACTGGCATAAATGGTGCAGTAGGACTCATCCTTTGTCTTCCTGTTGAGTGTATTTTGTTGAAAAGGATCATGGACGCTCGTGTGAGGGGCGTATGTGAACATGTTGATTTTGTGCATGCTCTCTGCATTTTCATGGGTTGAATTGATACTCTCCCCTCCCCCTGCCAAAATGATATGTTGACGTCTTCTAACCCCCAGCACATCAGAGAGTCAACTTCTTTGGAGATAAGATCTTTACAGAGGTACTCAAGCTAATATGATGTCATTAGGGTAAACACTAAGCCAAAATGACTGGTGTTCTTATGAAATCGGGAAATTTGGACCCATTTTTGGACAAAGGGATGAATATGTGAAGGCTCGAGGGAGGAGATGACCCTGTGTAAGCCAAGGAGAGAGGCATGGAACAGATCTCTCCCTCACAGTCCTCACAGGGACACAGCCCTGCTGAGAACTGGGTTTCAGGCTTGTATGTCCCAGCACAATGAGACAATAGATCGAAGTTGTTTGAAGCCGCCATGTTTGGAGTTCTTTGTTATGGCAGCTGTAGGTTACTAATACATGCATGCGGACTCATGTCAGCCCAACGGTTGTGAAATCTTAGACATTCATGGTTGATAAGGGCAAGCTGGCTGTACGTGGCCCAACCCATCCTGATTTGTGTGGGAGTTTCCTGGTGGTGACTTTGCAAATCCCATGTCAGGGAAACCTCTTAGTCCAGAGCAAGCAAGGACAATTGGTCACTGTCAGCAAGCACCTGTGCGTCCCACAGTGCCGCCCTCTGGTGTTCAGCAGGCTGTCTCCCGGAGTTAGTTTCTTCATTCTCAAGACTAGCCCGTGAAAATGAAGAGTGACAGACGTGACCTTTGCAGGAATATGGCTCAGTGATTAGGACAGGTCTTGAGAGGAGCTGGCATCCTTCAGGGCCTACTCAAAAGTGCTCCCGAAAAGACTTCCTGTTATTCCCCATAGCCCCGCAATAGTCTGAAATTCCACAGCCCTTTTGACTGGCAATAGATTTTTCAGTCTCCGAGACTGTTTTAGGTCAGATTTCCTGGAAGTGGAGCCTGTGGTGAGGAGTCACAGGCAAGTGATTTATTGATGGAGAGCTCTGAGGGGAAATGTCTCAGGAGATGTGGGAGGCCGGAGAGCCAGGGAAAGCATGTAGAACGGGGTCTCATGGCAGCTGAGGTTGCCTGAACTTGATCCCGTGAGTGGCTCTGGAGCATAAGAACGAGTGTGGATCTGCCCCACCCTGTTCCAAGGGAGCTGGCCTCCTGGACCCCATGGTGGGTCTGAAACACAGCAGCAATACTGGGACACCCTGCTTATCACAAGAGGGGTCTGCACTGCCAACACTGTGATTGCTTCAGCCAACAGAGTGTGGTGAAAGTGACGTGTCATTTTTATTTGCGGTCAAATACACATAATGTACAATTGAACTGCTTGTAAGTGTACAGTTCAGTGGCATTAAGCACATTCACATTAAAAAAATTTTTTTTACATTTATTTATTTTTGAGAGACAGAGAGAGACAGAGCGTGAACAGGGGAGGGACAGAGAAAGAGACACAGAATCGGAAGCAGGCTCCAGGCTCTGAGCTGTAAGGACAGAGCCTGATGTGGAGCTTGAACCCACGAACCGCGAGATCATGACCTGAGCCAAAGTCAGACGCTCAAATGACTAAGCCACCCAGATGCCCCTCATTCACATTTTTGTGCAACTGTCCCCACCATGCATGTCCAAAGCACCTTTTTCCTCTTGCAAACCAGAAACTTTGTCCCCATGAAACAACAGTTCCTCATGTCTTCTTTCCCTTTTGTCCCTGAGGACGGGTCTTGTAGTTTTTGTGTCTGTGACATTGAATATTCAAGGTACCTCAGATACTGGAGTCATACAATATTTTCTCTTTGTACCTGGCTGATTTCATTTAGTGTCATGGCCTCAAGCTGCATCCATCTTGTAGCAGGTGTCAGAATCCCATTCCTTGTCAAGACTAACATGGCATCCACCCATTCATGGATACGTGGCTTGCTTCCGCCTTTGGCCCCTGTGGATAATGCTGCTATGAACGTGAATGTACAAATATCATTCGAGACCCTGCTTCCAGTTCAGCACATGCTCAAAACTGGATTGCTGGCTCACCTGGTAGTTGTAGTCTTAATTTCTTGAGGAATTTTGTTGCTTTCTGTAGCCATGGCATCATTTTACAGTCCCCCAGGGTGTCCAGGGACTCGTTTTTTTTTTCTATATCCTCACCAATATATGCTCTTTTCTCTTTCTTTCTTTGTTCTATAGTAGCTGTCTTGATGTGTGTGAGGTGGTATCTCATTGTGGGTTTGATGTACATTTGCCTGATGATCAGTGATGTTCAGCTTCTGTTTACATTTTGGTCAGATACTATGTGACTTTTGAGGCCAGATTATAGAAAGCCAAGTCCCTCATCCTCCTTGATTCACTGACACACTCACTCTTGGAGTCATGATTTGCCACCAATGAGACCATCTGCCCTGAGGCTGGATGCTGGAAGGAAGCCCAAGCATCAAGGAGAGGCCACATGTCGGTGTCCCAACAAGGGTCCATCCGAGTTCAGCCTGGGAGTCGTCCTGGCCCAGGCACCAGTCCGCTGAGTGAAGAAACCTCCAGAAAATTCCAAATCCCTGTTCTTCAGATCACTCAAAGTCGTTGGAGTTTTCCAGTTGAGATCCCAACCGTCACGGAAAAGGAGAAGCCATATTCATTCTCCTGAGTCCAAATTCCTGAACCAAAGGGTTCATGAGTGTTTTTTGTCCCTAAATCTGGTGTGTGTGGGGGGCTCCTCCAAGGCAGCAAGGGATAACTGGAACATGCTCATATCAGTCATTGGCTTTGAGCCACTTCTGGGGAGGACTGCCACCTCCCAGAGATGCCCCATGTGGCTGAGAGCATCGGTGCAGCTGTGAGATTCTAGGAGCCGATATTCTTCTCACCTGGGCGGAGGGTATCCCAAACGTTAAAGTGGCAAAGAGTTAACCTGGATGGGCCTCCAAGAGTATCTGTTATCCACCAACTAGCATCTACCAACTGACACCTTTAGTAACTCATCTTCCCTGGGATAGGGATTAATATTTGCCAGGCAATTACAGTGCCAAGTTGAAAATAGATTAGAAAAGCGAGTGAGGACCAAGACAAAAGCAACATGGGAAAGGTGAGTGATTGGACCAGCCTACAATGGCCCCTTTTCACATTGCTTCCCAGGACAATGCTGCTGATTCCTCACTTAAAGACATACAAGGACAGCTAAATCGGTAGTTAGAAAGTCACTAGAAAAGACTATTTTTGCAGCTGACATAGAATTTTGCAGAGATGTTCTTAAGAATATAAAGATGCCGGAAGATATGAAGTAGGCTTCCTATTTAGAGCAAGGTAATAGGAACAGAAACTCTTTCTGAAAAAAGACACTTGAGTACAGAAACACAAAGCCAACTTTAAAACACATGCTAAACCTGAATCTGAATCTTTCCCCCGACCCTAAACCTACAGTTTAGATGATGCGATGGCAACATTGTGATGAGAAGTCCTCAATGTTTATAGAGCCTCAGAATGCGATTGTGGGACAATCTGCCCATTCATGTTCTAACCATCAACTTTCCACTGAAAGTCTATGTTCTATTACTGATATTCCTGAACCTGTAGACCTAGTCAATAAAACCTTAATCATGAATATGGAACACAGGATGCCCTTCCTCAAGCCACTTAGCTTTGAGATGTTGATATGTGTCACTGCTTCTGAGAGCTCTTTCCTGACCATCCATCCAAAGTAGCTTCCCAGGAACATTGCACGACGTTATATATGTTCTACTTACTGCTTAGCTCTTACTGCTGTCTCTTACTTCTCTTACGTGTGTGTTGCCTACCCTTACCATCTCCACCTACACCTGCACCTACATCTACACCTACACTTCTGCCTCCACAAACCTTGTGACAGATAGAAGGGCATTGTTTTCCTTCATCACTTCTCAATCTACCATGTTAGGACTCCCACCAAACTCAAAGGAGGCAGCGGGTAAACCCGTGTTTCTAGTTGAACCAGGAAACAGTGGGCATCCTGCCGTGTGGATAATACCTTTGAAGGGTCCGGGCAGTGTGTTGTCTGGGGAAGCTGACTTAGATCTCATTTCCAGAGGACTCGTTAGGGCTGTCAGCAATCAGGAAGGGCAGACCCTGGTGGGAGCATTCAGTACAGGAGAGACTCTCAGAATATTATCAATGCCTTCCCCAGAGCAGGGAAAAGAATCTAGAAAGGCTGTGACTATGGTTACCCCCCCCCTCCTCTGCCTGAAATGCATGGACATCTTCTCATGTGACCTCAGACCCACCCGCTGGCCCCCAGTGGGCTTCTTTTAATTATTCAGGTCAAGTTCCATTTATAGAGCAATTTCTGTGACATCTCTCTTTCTCTGAGCTCTACGGCACTTCCTTCCACTCCGCCAAAATGTGACTTCCATGTAGCCATGGCTTTCATCCATCTACTTAACTTCTGTATCTCCCTTACGTCCCAGAATGGCACCCACTGCAGAAAAGGCTGTCCTACATATTTGTCAAAAAAATCAAATGGGAATGACATATGGCCCTTCGTAGGAAAGTGGATGGACCTTGAGGGTGTCCTGCTGAGCGAAGTCAGTCAGGCGGAGAAGGACAGAAACCATATGTTTGCACTCATAGGTCTAGCAGGAAAACAAGAGAGACCTAATGGAGAACCAGGGGGAGCGGAGGAGGGAGAGAGAGTTGGGGAGAGAGAGGGATGCAAAACTTGAGAGACTACTGAATACTGAAAACGAACTGAGGTTGAAGGGGAAGGGAGAGGGGGGAAGACAGGTGGTGGTGATGGTGGAGGGCACTTGTGGGGAAGAGCACTGGGTGTTGTATGGAAACCAATTTGACAATAAAATATTATGGAGAAAAAAAAAGAATCAAATGGATCTGTGATAAGCTTTTCTCCTTGGATGAGAACTTCATTGGTCCTCATCTTCTTTATAATGATCTGTGGGACAAGCCCAGAAAGGCACGACTAGTGCATGCAGTCCTTTGTAAGAGGAATGAGAAGCCAGCATCCTCTAAAGACAAATCACAAAATGGCACCCATTTCTTGCGACACTGCAGGTCAGCTCTCTTTCCTTCTGCCCTCCCCCCTTGTCCATGGGCACTTGTGGAGCTCTTGAGGAGGAAAACAGCTTCCCCAACCCTGTGAGTAGCCCTGAGCTAAGTACAAATCTGTAGGGGCACCTGGGTGGCTCACTCGGTTAACCATCCAGCTTCTGCTCAGGTCATGATCTCACAGCTCCTGAGTTCGAGCCCTGCGTCAGGCTCTGTGCGGACAGCTCAAAGCCTGGAGCCTGCTTCAGATTCTGTGTCTCCCTCTCTGCCTGTACCTTCCTTCCTTACACTCTGTGTGTGTCTCTCTCTCAAAATTAAATAAACATTAAAAAATAATAAGTAAATATCTATAGATTGAATGAATTTAGGAATACTTGAATTTAACTTCTATTTATTAATTTTCAAAATCTTATTTACCGTGTGCTATTGCACGTTCTGTCGTGCCATGGGGCTATCCCTAAGAAAGTGAAAATGTAAATGTTAAAAGTGGAAACAAATTTTTCTTCCCATCCGTTTTGGTAGTTGTTCTGAAAGTGGATTTGAGTTCCTATTTGACTTCTAATTCCCCAATAAAATAAATGTGTGTGTTTTGACCTAGTGAAGTTAGTATTGCTTAGATGTTATGTCTGTTTCCTTGTAAGGTTTGAGTAAATTTCTTCCATTCTCTGCATGTCTAGCATGACAGACGTATCTGAGAGAATGACCAATCAAATGACAATTAAGTCCTTTGCCTGGAAAAAAAAGTTACACATTTATTTAAACTTAATTGACACATTCATGTATTTTTAAAAGGAAATGTGCCTCTCTGAAACTGGAAACTCTGGAGAAAACGTTGCTAATGGTAGAACATTTAGTGCTGAATACTCATCCTCTTCCCAGAACTGACCCATTTAGCAAGTGACTAAAAGTGTGACAGTGTTTCTTGGCTTCTCTTCTTCCACTTATCTTATGGGAAAAATCATCCTGTGCTCTGTGCAGCATTTGTAACTCTCCGAATGAGACAGCATTTATACAGATATAGTGGAAAGCATTTCTAATGGGAAAGCTGAAGATGGTTGAAGTTTGTAGATGCTTATCTTACAGCTGTGCTTGGGAAGAAAACATTTTTACTGCTTTCGTTGGGCATTTTTTCCTTAGACCTTATGGTTTCATCAAACACAATGACATTAACAACAAAAGAGAATTATAAAAGAGGCTGAGGTGGGCAAAATAATGTCCCCACCTCAAATATCTGTGTCTTAATTCCCAGCACAGGTGAATATATGGCCTTTCATATATGGCAAAGAAGGAATTAAGATTGCACATAGAATTAAGGTTCCCAGCCATCTTTAATCTCCCATTAAGATAGGGAGATTGTCTTGGATGATCCAACTGGTCCCAATGGAATCACAAGAGTTCTTACAGATTAAGAGGAGGGGTGAAGCAGAAGAATCAGAAGGATATGATTTGAGAAAGACTTAACCAATTATTGCCGGCTTTGAGGACGGAAGGGGAACATGAGCCAAGGGATATAGGTGACTGTGGATGCTGGAAAAGACTAGGAAATCGATTCCCTCGAATATCTCCAACATCAATAAATTCTTGCTGACCTTTAGATTTTAGCCCAGTGAAACCTATTTCAAACTTCTGCTCTCCAGAACTTAAGATAGCAAATTTGTGCTTTTAAAAAATATTTATTCATTTACTCTGACAGAGAGAGAGAGAGAAAGAGAGAGGTGGGGAAGAGAGAGAGGGAGAGACACAATCCCAAGCAGGCTCTCTGTTGTCAGCATGGAGCCCAATGAAGAGCTCAGTCTCATGAACTGTGATATCATGAAATCAAGAGCTAGACACTCAACTGACTGAGCCACCCAAGCGCCCCTAAATTTGTGTTGTTTTAAGCCACTAAATTTGAGGCAGTTTGTTACAACAGGCATAGGAGGTCAATACAGGCTCCTCCTTCAATTAAGGGAATAAAGTACAAAGATATCATGAGTGAGAAATGGGAACATTTCTTAGCAAGTATTATAGTTGGTTGGGGATAGGTGGTGCTAGAAAGGCAGTGTTGGACGTAGACTAATTTTTAATTCTCCCAGGAATTAAGAGATCATGTATTTCCAAAGTACTTCTTATCTTATCATTTTGACGTTATCTAAGCTCAGTTTTCCAGAGTGTTCCTCCACCCCATGAGTCACAAATATGGGCACCAACAGAGAACAGAGAGAATGGATTTGAGGGTCAGGGAGGTTATAGCACGTAAGAGAAAGGAATTTACAATCTAAGAACCATCTATGGTAGATATTCCCTTCTCTGTCCTGAACCCCCCTCACCAGTTTAAACTCCACCATACACCATGATCGACCCCAAGGTAAGCTACATTTGCATGATCCAATATGGCACCCACTCACCACACATAGCTTTTGTCACTTACAATGTGTCAAGTCCCAATTGAGATGTGCTGCACGTGCAAAATACACATGAAATCTCAATGACTTTGTACAAAAAAAAATGTAAAGGATCTCAGTCGTATCTAAAATACTGTTTCCATGTTGAAATGATTTGGGCATATTCTACAGCATATGCTATAAAACTTAGCTGTTTTGTTTTACTTTTTCAGACGGGGCTACTGGGAACTTTAAAATCACAAATGTGGCTTTCATTGTATTTCTACAGGACAGTGGCGGTCTTGAACAAATATTACAAGTGACCATAACTCCAGCCTACTTCCTCTACACATTCACTATCAGTAGGCACTGGAAATGTTGAATATAGATATTTGAAATTTCAAACTGTAAATCTGATCTAGGCAAGAGCTCTCTGAAAATCACACTACTGACTCTAAAATAAATCCTGGCTGTGAGTCATGCTCATATGCCCTCTGCATGACCCTCAGGATATTTGGATGCCTCGTTCTCTTCCCGTAGAGGATGTATGGCAAGTTATTCAAAGTGAATGCAAAGAAAAAATAGAGTGTAGGAGAAACACAGTATCTTTCAGTGTTTTTATAATTTTCAACATCACAACTCATTTTGCGTGCTGTCTAATCTTAGAATGATGTGAAAGAAATGTTTAAGAACCCCATTGCTTCTTTTAGGCCTCTGCATGTAAAGCAGACATCTTTGGGGATTTCAATACATATTCCTCTATTCACATGAGCTAAACATTTAGGAGACTGTTTATCTCCATTCACTTTCATCCACATCATTAAACACATTTATTTAATAAAATAATGATTCACTGCTTTCAGTGGATGAGGCAAATTGCCAACAAAGGAAATGTGATGGCTACCTCAGTGGGCTTCCCATTCTAGTGGGGGAGGTAATGAGGGAGAATTCTGAGGTCCCCAGCTTAGACCTGGGGTGCTTTCTCATTGGACGGTGCTGCAGAAGCACAAGGAAAATCGACAGACTTTTCTTTAGCATTCTGAGCATCTGAAAATAGGAACTCAAAATAAATGTGTTGGGGAGCACTTTCAGCATGGTGCCTTAAGTCTTTCTTTCATGGTCTGTAGTTGCCCAGCCTCATCCCATTGGCCTGCTTGAGTTCACCAGCAGATATGGTGGACAAGGGCTCAAGGGTCAAAGCTGACCCTTCTCAAATCAGGTTCGTCTGTCTCCCTTCTTCTCAGGCTGGGTGGATGGGTCAGATGCTGTAGCCTCCTGTCCTGGGGCAGGGGTGATATTTCCAAGACCACACCTTCCCTCTGATGGACTTCCCCCGAATGACTGGAGCCCCAGTCACTGCCCGAGTTAGCCCCTTGCTAACACATCTTCTTTGGCTTATCTCCTTCTCTACTCACTCTCTCTGTTTCCTCATTTGTGCTTTCTGGAATCATCCTGTGAATAAACTCTGTCCACCCAACTCCTTGTCTCAAGGTCTGCTCCCTGGGCAAACCCAAACTAAGACATCCATTAGAACAAACGACTCCATCAACCCTTTCAAGCCAGTATTAGCAGAATTTAAAAACATGTGTATGTTCTGAGATGGTGATATGTACACATACCAAATATCATAGTTTTTTATTAATAGTAGATAACATTAATGACATACGGAATCGTGTCGTGTTAAGCACTGCTCTGTAACAGTACAGAATTTATTGAGAAGACTTCGGGGAGAAGGTAATCATGACAAAACATGAGCCTCCTACACAGTTAGCAATCCCTCTTGAATAAATTAATTAGAAACCCTCTCTATTTTTGCAGCATTTCAAATTAGGGGACATATGTCTTGCTCTTTATGGTGTGGGAGTATATTAAGAACTACTAAAGCCTTGAAAGCCATGGGCAGCATCAAGGACTTCAACCCCTAAATCCCCTGGGGGCAAATCAGAGAGTTAGCTCCTTCATAGTAACATAAACCCTGTACCAACTGCAAAAGAAGTAGAAGGTATTACCTGATGAAACTTTCATCAGATCTCTCTATACCAAAGTCAATATAGATGGGATTTTCAAGGCTTTGATCACATGGGAGAATGTCTGCACATGCAAATACGGCCACAGGATTCAAATCAGCTATATTTTGCTCTCTGTAAAATGCCAGGAAAATTACTTAGATTTACAGCAATAAAGATACCTGTGTGATGGTGACTCTTTCTTTTATTATAGCATCACTGTCCACTTGTTTACTTGTCTTTCTGTCTCCAAGGTTGAACATTTTGTGACAATAGACTGCACACCATTGAAATAATAATACAGTTTTCTCTATTGGAAAGTGCAGGTGTAGCCTACCTAAGCAGACGTTCCAAAAACAGAAGCATTTATTAGGAGGCAGAGTGGGAGATTATTAACAATGTAGGCTTGAAACCAAACTGTCTGCCTTCCAATCCCAGCTCATCCCTGAGCTGATTACTCTGTGCCCAGTTTGTTCAGCTGGAAGATGGGATTCACATCACTGTCTACCTCCAAATGTGCAAACAGACATAGTTCTGTTTCAATCCCAACTCTGGCACGAAACACCTGGACTTAGCACAGACCCCACAAGTTAAGACTCCAAGGAGACAGTCCTAAATTTAGATGCCTGTGAGTCCCCAGGCCACCTGGCTGTAAATTCACAGGACTTCTCACAAACGACTCAGGTTCTCAGATTCACTAGAATGACTCAGAGAACTCAGGAAAGGCCCATCCTTACAAGGGTGGTCTTATTCTAAAGGATGCACATAGGGTTAGGTCTGGGAAGGAATGCAAAGCTTCTGATCCCTGTCCTGGGACATCAAAATGCTCACAAGCCAGGAGGCTCCTCTGTACATCAGTGTCTACAGTTCTTACAAAGGTTCCATTTGGTAGGCAAGACTGAATGATTACCTCATTGGCCACATGCTGGAACTCAATGTCCATCTTTCTCTCCTCCCCAGGGGTTGGGTGTCTGAAAGACCCAAGCCTCTAATCATAGATTTGGTCTTTCTGGTGACCAGTGCCCCTTCCTGAAGCTATCCAAGGTCCCCACCATGAGTCTTGTCATCTGAATAACGAAGACACTCCCATCACTCAGGACATTCTACGGAGTTTAGACAAATGTGCCCAGAAGCTGGGCACCGAGACCCCACAAATGACTTACTGTCCCACCTGTGTTAAGGATGTACACTTAAGGCTGACATAGAGTCAGTGGCCAATATATGGCAGCCATGGTTAGAGTAGAAAGGAGACAGAATGTCAAGGGACATTTTTGCATCCCATTTGAAACTCTTCTTAATTTGAAACATATTCAGGTGCATTTGAGTTTCTGTCACTGTTCTGTCCACTCAGAATAAATTATATGAGAACCAATTTAGCAACCCTTTCCATGCTCCTCCAAATAATTTGCTCCTGTTTGGTCCCCCCAGTTTATCACGTTATTTTCTGTTTGTTCTATTCCTCATTTCTTTGGGGAGCATTTTAATTCTTCATTCTGTCTGCTCAAGAATATTTCCTGTGCCCCACAGTAAATGCTTAGTGATTTTTTTTAAACAAATGAATGAATATTTGCTGATTTTCTTCAGATTTGAATGTTTTGCTTTAGTTCTCAGCAGATACGTACAGAAAGAACATGTTGTGTTCTTTCATTTAATACATCTTTATCCACCATAGCCAGATGAAAACCATCTGAATTTCCTAGTGACTCGCCATGGTTTCATAACTCTAGCTATTTGATACAAGGCATAAACAAATTTTAATTTAATTTGAATATATGTGTCTATGCTGAACATCTGACTTCTTAATTGGCTTATTTAAATCAAAACGTCAGGAATCAGGTAGAAAATCAAACTAAAAAAGAAAATGGGGCCCATGGTGGAGATAAATCCACTATAATCTGCTTCATTAAACCACTGACCCATCCTGGCTGGGTAATTGCATTTTTATAATCTATAGATTCCATAGAGTTGCTATTATTAGACATGCTGGTGTGATTTATTCAGAGGGTCTTTCCTACAATCAGATCTGAGGTGTGAAATTTCAAATATTCTTGGTACACGCTGCCAGTGCCTACTGAGAATTCATTTAAGAAGGCAGGTGACTAGGAGAATGGTCACTTGCAATATTATTTCAAGACCAGCAGCACCATATAATAGGTCAACAGAAGAGGCTCATGGGAAGGGTATGTACATTGAGCATGACTCTTTTGCATGTGTATTTGCTTAGTATCTAGATTTCAGAGCTGAAAATGGCCTGTAATCATCAGTGGTGTTTAGAGAGTCTCCCACGTAGCCTCATGGGGAGACTGAGAAGGAGATGTTGTAGGAGAAAGGATGATATATTTGACAGGGCTTTTCAGAGAAACTGAACCAATAGGAGCTATATTCAAAGAGATTTATTATAAGGAATTGGCCCTTGTGATTGTGGAGGCTGAAAAGTCCCATGATCTGTCATATGCAATGTAGACACCCAGGAAAAAGCAATGGTAGAGTTCTTTTTTTTTTTTTCTTCATTAATAGTTTATTGCCAAGTTGGTTTCCATATAACACACGGTGCTCTTCCCCACAAGTGCCCCCCTCCATGACCATCCCCCTATCCCCTTTCCTCCTCCCTCTTCAGCCCTCACTTTGTTTTCGGTATTCAATAGTCTCTCATGATGTGCCTCCCTCCCTCTCCCTAACTCTTTTCCTCCCCTTCCCCTTCCCATGGTCCCTTGTTAGGTTTCTCCTGTTAGACCTATGAGTGCAAACATATGGTATCTGTCCTTCTCTGCCTGACTTATTTCCCTTAGCATGACACCCTCGAGGTCCATCCACTTTGCTACAAATGGCCATATTTCATTCTTTCTCATTGCCATATAGTACTCCATTGTGTATATATACCACATCTTCTTGATCCGCTCATCAGGTGATGGACATTTAGGCTCTTGACATGATTTGACTCTTGTAGAAAGTGCCCCTATGAACATTGGGGTACATGTGCTCCTATGCATCAGCATTTCTGTATCCCCTGGGTAAATCCCTAGCAGGGCTATTCCTGGGTCATAGGGGAGTTCTATGGATAGTTTTTTGAGGAACCTCCACACTGTTTTCCAGACTGGCTGCACCAGTTTACATTGCTACCAACAGTGTAGGAGGGTGCCCGTCTCTCCACACCCTCGCCAGCATCTATTCTCTTGATTTGTTCATTTTAGCCACTCTGACCAGTGTGACATGGTATCTCAGTGTGGTTTTGATTTGTATTTCCCTGATGATGAGTGACACTGAGCATTGTTTCATGTGCCTGTTGGCCATCTGGATGTCCTCTTTGGAGAAGTGTCTGTTCATGTCTTCTGCCAGCAATGGTAGGGTTCTAGCCCGTCTTAAGGACTGAGACCCAAGAGAACCAATGATGTAAGTTCCAGTCTGAGTCTGAAGGTTTGAGTACCAGGAGAAGCAATGGTATAGATTCCAGTCTGATGGTAGAAGATCCGTGTCCTATCTAAAGCAGTCCAGCAGAGTTCCCTTCTCCTTGGTTTTTGGTTCCCTTTGTTCTAATCCAGTCTCTAACCGACTGTGTGAGGCCCACCCACACAAGAGAGGGAAGTCTGCTTTACTCAGTCTTCTGATTCAACTGTGCATCTCATTCAGGAACACCCTCACAGACCCACCCAGAATAATGTCTGAGCAAACATCTATGCACTTCTGGAACAAACAGTCACATACAATTAACCTTCACAGGTGGACAGGTGTCCAGGTACCCCTGTCCCCTCTTTAAACAGAGTGGCTTTTCCCCCCCTAACACACCTCTTCATTTCTGTTAATTCCTACAGAATCTGAATGCTCTTAAAAGACATCACGCTACAATATTAGGAAGTAGGTCAAGTGATCTCAAAACCACAGGGCTTCCCAGGAGCCCTTGTTAATGTCCATTCTGCCTCCTTTCTCTTAATCCATCCCCTCCCTTATTGAAGGCCATACTGCCTCCTGAATTTACTTTTTATTCTAAGATATAAATATTTGAAAAAGGTCAAGAGCAACATTTTCCATGACTTGTACTGAGGAGCATTAGCCTTGATTGATAGAGGCTCCTTGAAGGAAGTTACCAAAACTAAATAAAATGGAGAAATGTTCTAATGTCTACTCTTGTGACGCATCATTATATATTGAAGATATACAAATCAAGAAATCAAAGAAACTGGATAAAGCTTTAAATTTAAAACTTTTCTGACCTACCAGATCACAGTGCCTTTCTTTCCCTTTTTCTTAGCATCTATTCATGTCTTTTGGAGCTGTTTTTTCCCCCTTCCCATAATTTGGGAGAGGCTGGTCAAAAGTGAGCTGGCAATCTACATTAATAGACATACGGAATAGGGAGCAAGACTGTAAACTCATGATTCAGCATTTACTGTGGCAGTGTGTAGGACATAGCATTGCTAGACATCTTGAAAAGTGGAGACTACCATTTCTCTGAGGGCACTGGGTGAAATCCAGCTGACAATAAGGTTAAAGAGGATGAGCAAAGATGCAACATTGATCCAAACTCAAGTCTCCAGTAATACAATTGGTGCCTTGATATTATTTCATGAGAACTAGTCATTGACATGAATATTTTAGAAATGACTCAGCAGAGGATTGAAAATGTGCATGTCAGTTTTCAAACCTAAAAGAAAAAGAAAACCCATAAAGCAATGTTTACAATCTGAGATGGTTAATGATACATAGTTCTACATTTCTAGCAGATGTTTCTCTTTTTCTCTGATTCTGAATGTTTTGAGATTTGGGAGCCTAATTCCTTTCAATTGTATGTATATTACCATTGCTCTGGGGTGAGAGGTCATCAATGAGTCAACTATATATGAAAGTAGGATGGTCTTTAATATACATATTATGGAAGATTAAAAGCTGAAGGAAGTATAATATTATTTGATAATAAAAATGAATTATGATATGTGCTACAACATGGCTGAATCTCAAAAACATTATGCAGAGTGAAACAAGACAGTCACCAAAAGCCACATTGTACATGACTCGTTTATATGAAATTTACAGAATGGGCAAATGTGTAGAGACAGAAAGCAGATTTGTGGTTGCCAGGGACTCAGGGAGAGGGGAATGAGGACTAACAAGTCATGGGATTTACTTTTGTGGGAGTGAGCACATTCTGCAACTAGCTGGTGGTGATGACTGCACAACATTGTGAATGCGCTGTGTGTCATGGACTTATGTGTATATTTTTAAATGGTTACTATTGCATTCTGTGAACTTAACCTTAATTGACACAAGAAAAAACTAATGGGCAAAACACGGTAAGATTTGACAAGACCACTTATTTTTCATTAAAAACCAATGACTCTGGACATGGGATCTAGGGGGGAAATTTTTAACATGAGCTGGAGAAAGGCCTTCAGTTGTCCTAATGAGTCTGCCACACACATAATGAGTTTAAAATATTTATCTGTCTCTCTGGGGCAGCTGAGTGGCTGAGTCAGTTAAGCATCTGACTCTTGATTTCAGCTCAGGCCATGATCTCATGGTTCATGAGATGGAGTGCCGCGTCAGCACAGACCCTGCTTGGGATTCTCTCTCTCTC
>NC_043717.1:3568886-3580974 GCF_006229205.1 Suricata suricatta | reverse complement strand
TCCTGGAGGATGGGACTGGTGGCTCAGAAAAGGAGTTTTGCTCTTTCGGAGTAGGGCAAGAGCAGAAATGATGTCCCTGACTCCAAGTTTGGGCTTGCTGAGGCCTGGGTTAAGGTGACGCCCATGTCACCTTACATTCCCCACCCCCAGCGGAAGAGCTGGTGTTCTGGTGGTAGCACTGCCCGTGGCCACGGTGTAGGAGGTCTATACGGTAGAGCTTATCATTGCGCGGACCTGTAACAGGCTTAAGAATGCTTCGTAATTACAGTGATGGTGAAGTCACATTTTAAAATAATGTAACTCATGGGGATCGTTTTATGGGCTTAGCATCCCCTTCCCCTACTCCCACCTCTTGATCTCTATCTCTCCCTCTCTCTCCCTCTCCCCTCTGAGGACACTTACAGTAAAATTCTGTCCACGCGTTATTTTTCAAATGACAAAGTGCCACCTGCACTACGTACATCATCACCGGCACGTCTGCAATCTTTCGTAATGAGATTCAGAACAGAAGAAATGAAGGATAGCGCCTAATTGCTTTTGCTTCTCTGGAGATCCTCAGAGAAATGTTAACATCTGGCATTGTATCATTGCTTGAAAGGTGATTGGCTTTTTCTGAGAGGAGCTCTTTCCTGATTTTGCAAATTCTCTTCCCTCTTCAGAGATGCTTCAGAATTCAAGAAAGGAAATGATTTTCCTTCCATGTGAATGTGATTTTCGGGTGGAGGGGAGGGAAGCATAGGTTTTAGGAAGTATCTATCCTTAAAGAATAACAGTTTTTCCAGGGGTAAAGATTTCCAAAAATTATACATGTCTGTATGGTTACAATGCCTACATCGAAGCTAGGCACCTGAAAGATTTGATTAAAAATTAATTTTTCAAAACGTTCCATTGATTTTTTGCTTTATCTTTGTCCCTAAAGAGGCTGCACTATTGTCAGATGAATAATCATGTGGCTGTTTATTTTTCTGTGTCATACATCATGTATGCATTGGGTTGTTGGGTTAGCCTCCGATTATTTTTTTAAATAGACATCTCCAGAGGGTGACGGTGGTGTCATCTACTTTCATTTTAATGGCTGTATTTGGTAATAGCAAGTATGCATGGCAATATATCTTGAAAGGCCCTAAAGAATACTCCTAACTTTTCTCTCCTTCAGGGATCGTGAGCAAATACATTATGAGGCTCCAAAGTATTAGGCTGTAAAATTTAGAATAATATTGTTTATAAGGTGAATTCCTAGGCCGGTATTCTCATTTATTTTTCTTTCTCACATGGGCGTTATGCTCATAGGTGCTGCTTGCCTGGATTGAGATTCACAGGTGATTTATCATGGAGATTAATTAAATACTCCAGTTCTCTGGTTTTCTTTACGATGTGTGACAAATGGGTGTTGGCTGGAATGTCAATTTTCAGTTTAAGGACAGTAATCCTTTACCCCGGGACAGTGTAACAACTACCAACACCATCTCCAGCCTTGCTCCGTCAGTCCCGACTGTGAAAATGCAGATAGCAGTGGCAAAATCCTCTGCCTGCTGGTTATTAAGTTCCTAAACGGCTGACACATGCTTCCTTTTTCCGTCCAAAGACACTGAGTGGAGCCTGATGACCATCGAGTGTGTTGAACATGCTCGTGGAAACATGCACAAATATGTGAGTTTAAATGGAACGCAGGTCAACGACGTTGAGGGTTCTGAAATACTTGTTCTGTTAGAAGTCCAATCTGCCTCGACTTTTATCTGTGTTTCCCTCTCTTCTAGAAACAATCGAATGTGCCTATAGAATGAAATGTTAAGTCTTGCTCCAAAATGGGAAGTTGAGAAAGTCTTGTATGTCATAAGAAAGGCAAATCAAAACCTCCTCTAAACTTCCGAGAAGTTTCTACTTTGGATTGTGATGTTAGTAATATGATACCTTACATGTTTAGAATAGAAATGGTCCAGGAATATATAATGCTGTGTAGGGGAGTTGCGACAGAGGACTACTATTTGAATTACACAGGAGAAGACAGAGAGGTCGAGTGACTTGCCCAGGGTCACACAGCTCAAGAGTGAAGAATCCAGTGTGTACGTGTAGACATCTTCCCACTCTTTGTGCTGGGCCAGATGCTTATGACTTGAGGTTTTTGGCCCAAGCTGAATCTAAATACCAACCTATAGGAAGGCAGTAATTAAATGGTGCCTATTCATTAAACATGATTCAAGTGAAGACACAATCGCCTATTGTGGTGAATGTTGGGGGACTCTTAGAAGCTTAGAATTGCCCAGAAGATGAAGGAGCCAATACTAGCTTGCAAAGACTCTCAAGACCACTAGTCAATTTCCTGATAAAATATATGAGACACCCTACAGGGTCGTGGGTGACACCACACAGGTTGCTCACCTGAGGCCAGAGTTTACAGTCTGTGGTTATTAATGCTGCAAAACATAAATGAATAAGTGAGTCCTAGGAGGAATGAGGGAAACTCAGAATATGGAAAACTTCGGAAGGATCTTTGATGGGCTTCAAGCAGACCGGTGTTGATTGACACCGGCGTGGGGAAAGGAGAGCTGGCCTTCTTTCCTGCAGAAGAGGTTCAGATAGTTCTGCCAAGAGAACACAAATGGAGAGATTGTCGGGGTGTTTTCAGGTGAAGGTGTGAAAGATGGGCCAAAAATCGGTAATCCACTGTGTATTTGGGGCATAAGAATGTGGCTGACTCAAACCCTTGGTGATGTGAGTTGATTTAGAGGCAAGAGTATGGGAAACCTTGTCTCTGGAGAGAGATACATCATAAAGATGTCTGGGAATGTCTGCATCTCACTGAGTTTTAGTTTCCAAGTCAGTAGGATGAGGGCAGTGACCACTTCTAGTAGGATCATGGGGACTTAGTAGACATTCTGTCCAAAATACACAGGAGACACTGACTGTTGCTCCTCTTCTTATTTGGTAAGGAGAGGGATGTGGAATTACGTTCATGGTGCTGGGAGGGGATGAAAAAATCTCAAGTGGTGCATTTATTTGCTTCTGGTTTCTACATTTACTTAATTGGTTTGCTAAACACAGCAGTTATGATGGAAGCAAAAGAAAAATTTACTGCATCTCTGTTTTCCTCTTTATCTCTTATTTAATGGGGAACCATTGCTACTGTGTGCCATGCTTTATGCAAACTCCTAAGTGTCAAGTGGGCTACAGATAATTTATGTGAGAAAATGCAGTTTCGAATTATATATGAGGAGGTCGAGTCCAAGATATTGATCAGCATTTCAGTTTCACTCAAAACGAAAACACCCTCTCTGCCTTCACAGCTAAGGACTGTGGTTAATAGCCTGCTGCTCTTTGGGGAAGACGTAGTGGTTGCCTTCTTTTTCCCTGGGTACTATCTGGATATTTCAGAATGCGCCAGGATCGGTTGGGGGGGGGCAGGAAATATGAAGAACTTTGAATAGTTCTGACTTGTTGAAATGGCCACAGGGCCACTGACATGCTCTTTCTGGGTATGAATTTCCTCTTGTTGCTGTAACAAATTACCACAAAGTTAAGGCAGATAAATTGATCATCTTACATTTATGGAGGTTGTACGTGTAAAGTCGGTTCCGTGGAGCTAAAGTCAAGGTTGCTGAAGAGCTGTACTCCTTCCAGAGCCTCTAGGGAAGAATCTGGCATTCCTGGATATTAGTCTTCCCATTCTGATCTGATCAGTCTTCACAACACCTCCTACCCACTCTGACTTCCTCACTCTCTCTCATTAGGACTCCATGACTACACTACATTACCTCTGCATCTCAAAACTCTGGACTTCATTCCGTCTTCAAAGTCCCTTTTGCCTCATACAGTAACATATTCACAGGACCTGGGGATCCGGGCATGAACGTATTTGGGGGACATGATTCAGCCTGCCTCAGTGGGCTTCAGGAGATCTTGCTCATGAGGTCAGTGGGCTCCTAGGAGGCTCTTCGGTGTCAAGAGTCTCACATGTGCACATCTGTAAGCACAGACACACAGGCGTGCGGGCTGACCCTGACAGACCCAACCGCTGCCACGCCTGTGCTCTGCTTTCTCCTCTCCGCTGTGAGTCAGGCTCCTGAGACGACCTCACCACATCTCACCTCCAGGGACCAAAGTCAAGCTCTCTGAAGCCTTCCAACAAAGCTCCTGCTCTTTATTCTCTTTGTAGCTTCCCCAGGGAAACGTTGCTTCTATGTTACAATCCACGTTTACCTATGTGATCTGGAGCAGGGATCTGAGTGCTAGGGAACAGATCTCTTCTGAATTCTGCATTTTTGCCTCTCACCCCCATTCAGTGTTACATCCATTACATCCTGGTGCCCCAAAGCTGCAATTTCCACATCCTTCGCATGTATAATGTACACAAAATTCTCCATAGGTAAACCAGACGAAGTAAATCCTGTTAGGGCCATACAACAGAGGAAAGGTGGCATTCTGGAAACCAGTGTAGATTTTGGAATGCCACACGCCTGGTTTCAAATTACTATTTGCCTGACCATTCACAAGTTCTCAAATTTCCTGAACTTTGATGGAGAGGATTGATTGCATAAATTGCCATGTTTACTGTACTTCTCTGCATCCATGTTCTTTGCAGTTAGCTACGTACCATTCAGAACTTGAAAGTGCCATGAAAAAGTCCTGCTCCGCTTCCTGAGTTGTGTCTTTATAAAGCAGGTCAGCATGGTTGGATGTTAGTTTCCCGATGGCTGTGAACTAAGTAAGGATTCACTATAATGATCTGGTAAAAATGCATAGGGATCCCCATGGTTTACATTAAGTGAGGCAAAATAAAATAGCATGTCCTGGGTTCACCCCTGATCCACAAACCAGCTCAGGACTCACCTTGTAGTGCTCTCTTACTCCTCACCACGGACCTGCTCTTGGGACTTGTTTTGGCCTCTGTGACATAAGCCAGCATTTGAGAAAGCTCATCTGCTTCCTATCTTTGACCCCAAACACTGCCGTAAGAACATCCCAAGCTAGCCTGTGGGAAAATACAGTTGAGGTCATTCCAAATGAGCAGCCCACAAGCGAGGCCGTCATCTGACCACACGCTGAGGATAGAGCCCATTCAAGATCAAACAGCTTGTTCTAGACTCAAAGTATTTCCTAGCTGACTCGGATAAGCAACAAGTAATAAATGGATGTTTTAAGCCACGCAAGTTTTGGGTGTGGTTTGTTCAGCAGCAGCGACTGACCGATACACTCAGTTCCTTCATTTGTGAAATGGGGATTATAATACCTAGTGCATATGGATATTATGAAAAATAAATGTGCATATGGAGCTTTATCATCTTCTGGGACACAACATATCCAAGTGGTAACTGAACTGAAGGATGATAACATAGAAAGACGGGGATCTTTTTGTGTCACTTAGAAGTGAGATTCTGATTAAAACAGAACAGATCTTTAATGTAAGAATTCTTGTTTTCTCCTTGGCCGTACTGTATTTGAATTTTAGATACTATGGTAATTCTTTCAAAAGAGTTTGCATGTAGGCCAAAAATAGTTTTTGCCTTTTTCTTTTTTGGGGGGTGGTGGCAGGGAGCAGCTTTGAACCCATCCCTGTTTCCTATCTTTCCACTGTAATTCCCCGGTCTTAAAAAACACATCTCATCATCAAATGTCAATGGCTGACAACCTGCCTGTGATAAAGTAAAAGTCCGTAAGTGACATCGTCATGATTTCTGCAAGACACATCCAGCTTTTATCGAAATTTACATCCTATTTAAATGATGCCTCTGAAATCATTAATTTTACTGTTCAGCAAAGAACCTTTGCAATTAGCTGTTTAGATTTCAGATCTTTAAAAGCGTTCATGAAATGTGGCCACTGAGCTTCCTGTACAGCGTTTTTATAGTTGTAGGTCAGCATGACTGGACGTTCGATTGTTTATGACCCTGAACTAGGAAAAGATTAAATTAAAATTATTTGCGGAAACCAGACATGCTTCGTTGGTATAAATAAAGTGTGGCAGAGCAGAAAGAATGGATACTGGTCTCCCAACCAGCTTAGGCAGTTTCCGTCCTTGGACTTTCGTTTCTTCATCCATAAGGTGACTCCTTCCCCGGATGGTGATTAAAAGGGTAAAAAATAATGTATGTAAAATGCTCAGTAGGGCTTGGGACATGGTGGACATCCAATAGGTAGGAATTTTTGTTAATACAAATCGGGATGCTTGAGGACATGCTTTTGCTCGGATCTGAAGAGACCGTGTAAGATGGCAAAGTGGAGGTCAAAGAGGGGACAATGACGGTAGAAGGTGGGGTGGCATTCGGTGCAAGAGTGACTGAAAGGGCGGGAGAGTGAGCAAGGCAGGAGGGGGCTCTACAGCCCTGGATCTGCGGCTCCCTGCCTCACAGCCTCAGACACTGGAAAAGACCCCAGAGCAACACTTTCAAGAAAAGAATCTCTGATGTTTCACGGACCAAAACCTTTGTGAGCCAAAATGACGTACGAGAAAGAAGAAATAAAAAGACTCACAACATACAAGCTCAAGTCCTCTATTAGAATCCACAAACAAGGACTGTGTTGACTTACTGTATACATTTCAGCACGCTGACTCTCCACCTCTGTGCTGAGCTCCCTGGGAACGGCAGCCATCCACAGAGCACGTCAGGTCCCAGTGTCCTAAAGCCGTTTCAATGAGCCTCCTTCTCCATGCACTGCTTGCTTGGACAGGTCCTCACCGGTCTTTGCACCGTCTTCATCCTAAGGAGGGATCTCTTGTGGGTTCCCGAGCTGCTTTCTTCTAATTTTGGAAACCTTCTGTTTATCCTTCCCAGACCTCAGTGAGAGCCTGGAAAAGTCGGGAGCCAGAGAATACAACCCCTCCTTCTTTCGAGGGTGAACCAAAGCAGAACTTGTGGGAATCCAAGTGGGTGGAGGATGATGGCTTTACCAGGTGAGAGACGGAGACATTGATTTGCCAATTAGAGCATGCAGTTAGGGACAGAGCAGCCCCATGTTCTAGAATGTAAATGCAAGAAAGGCTGTCCCCAGAAAACAAAATAAGAACATTTTGTGGCCGTCTGGGTGCAGGGTCACCGGTCTTCTTGCCTCCAGCCCTTTCCTCCTGTGGTCCATTCTCCATGGTGAAGTGAGAGTCATTGCTCCCATGTGCACGTCTGGTCATCTCCATGCCCGGCTCCACACCTCTCCATATCGCTGCTCACTTCCAGATGACGACCCTGTGTAACACTCCTTGTACGCCTCATGTTCCATACCCTTCCCACTTCCTAGGGAGGAGGGATGCCTGATCGGTTAAGGATCGGCCTCACGCTCCCATTTCTCTTCCCATCCAGAGACACTTTATTACGGCTGAAGGTTCCCCGTTGGACCAGGCTTGAAAAAATAAAGAGATCCCCTTGCCGATTTAATCTGATATGACAAATCCTAGGCGTTTTCGCATGGCAAATCCTTAATTTTACCCATTTCCAGGAAGAATACACCATAAAAATCCACTTGTCTGTCAGCTTGTCAGTTCTTGCCTTCATGCCTTGTCCGACCTATCCTCACTTGAGTTCAATATCCCTTCCCTATTCACTTGGTCTCTAAGACTACTTGTTCATTTAGACTTAGCTCGAATGTCACCAACTGGGGAGTCTTCCCTGGCTCCTGCCACTAAGATTGTGTATATTTTGTCACATATCTTTCTCCCCTTTCGACTGGGAAGCCCAAGACGGCAGGGTCTGTGTTGTATCTCTGGGAAAAGCAAAGCATCTGTGGGAGTCAGTATGCTCTCTACCCAAAGCTATCCACACTCTGATTTCCAAAAACCTACAACTGTATCCTGTTACATCCAAAGAGGTATTAAGGTCACAGAGAGAATTGAGGTTGCTAAGATACTGACCTTAAAATAGGGGTATTATTCTAGACTATTGGGGTAGACCCAAGGTAATCACAGTGGTCCTTATAAATGGGGAAAGTGGAGGGAGAAGAGGGACCCACAGAGATGGCAGTGTGAGAAAAACAACAACTCATTTCTGGCATGGAAGATGGAAGGGTGGCCGTGGGCAGATGACCCCTAGAATCTGGAAATGGCAATCAGTAGGTTCGCCCCTGTACTTCTAGGTAGGAACATTCTACAACACCTGCACTAGAATCTAGCAAGATCCTTTGTGAACGTCTGACCTCCAGAAGTGTAAGATTAAGAATGTGTGGCGTTGTGTGGTAATTTGTTACAGCTTCAGTGGGAAACGAATACAGTCACTTATAAATATATGATATTTATCAAACATTTGTTTGGATACATGAATGTAAGTTTCACCCTAAAGGGAGTAATAAGGCTGCTTTGGTGTCAAGTAAGTGAAATTCTTGTCTAGAATCTCCGTTATAGACAGTATCGGGCTGAGTGCAGTGTTAAATCAACAAGGGAGGGTCCCAACAAGTGACGATTTACAGGCTCAGGGTGCAAACCAACCTTTCTTGGACTGCTCTTCCCTATGTCCTCTATTTTGTGTTACTGAAACTCTGTCTTCCTCAACATTAGCATGACTTGTTTGGATATAGAAGAGCACTCCTTGTGGATGTTTTGCTTGTATTTCTTTCCCATCAGGTCCTCTTACGACTAACCCTATTAATTCAACAACAGGACCTGGGGTAGCACTCATGACACTGACTTTGTGTTTTATGAGGGATTCAGGTCTTGTTTCTCATTAATACCCTCCACTGAGGACCCCTGAACCAATTTAAGAGTCTCCTAACAGACCCGAGGCTGAGTCTTTATGTGATCGTGGGTACTGATGCATAACCTTCATGTAGAATTCATGGGAGCATTGCCATTCCAAGGTCGTGGGGCTTGGAGGACACATGCCCAACCTCCTTCCATTCCTGAGGAATCCAGGAAGATACAGTTCTTTCGTTACAGTTCCCATGATTGAGGGAATCTTTCATCACATCGTGTTCTGTCTCTGGTGTCTTGCAGCTTCCGAACGCGGCAAAGATAACTGTGTTCCCCATCTATTGCAAATCACCTCAAAACTTAGTGGTCTCGAAACACAAAACAAACTTTTTTTTGTTTGCCTTATAATTTACATAGGGTCAGAAATTCTGAAACAGCTCAACTGAGTGATTCTAAGGTGGCGTCCCTCAGGAGATTTCAAATCATTTGCCACCTGGAGGTGGGTGGAGGCCATTTTGAAGTGCTTACACCCGCTGTCCCACTCCTGGGATACGTGGGCAAAAATGATGTGACTTTTCCGTAACCGTCCAAAACCAGCAACAGTAAGAGCTCTTGAAGAATAGGTTCTTGGGGCCCCTGGGTGGCTCAGTTGGCTAAGCATCCAACTTCAGCTCAGGTCATGATCTCACGGTTTGTAGGTCTGAGCCCCTCATCGGGTTCTAGCTAAAAGCTATGAGCATGGGGTCTGCTTACGTTTGTGTGTCCCTCTCTCTCTCTTTCTCTCTCTCTGCCCCTCCCTCACTTACACTCTCTCTCTCTCAAAATAAATATTTTAAATAATAAGAGATTGAATAATGGAGATCACAATAAGATATTGTATATTTAAATATACATATGAATATATATGCATACTTATCTGCATGACATTTTTCACAGTACTGGTATGTACATTTGGAAAGTATTGCTTCCCCACAAAATGACAATTAGACTGGCAGAGGCGTTCATCTTTCCGTATTCATTTTAGCGACGGAGGCATGTGAGCATTTGAGAGATCTTTTATGAGCTATTTGCATTGAAACAAAGGTCCTATCGTGTCTGTTTCAAGCTTCTTTCATTGAAGAAATGTGCAAAGTGCGTGCTTACACCTACACAGTTCACACACACGCCTGTAGCACACACACCTTGGTGTATTCCGTTGCTGCTGTTATTGTTTTTAACAAATACAATTGTGGAATACGTTTTGATTATCTCAAATTGCTTTCTCAAAATACAATGCACAAGTATAGAATGGATGTTTTTATTTATTTTTTAATGTTTTAATGTTTTATTTTTTTTTGATAGAGAGAGAGAGACAGATCATGAGCAGGGGAGGATCAGAGAGAGAGAGGGAGATACAGAATGTGAAACAGGCTCCAGGCTCTGAGCTAGCTGTCAGCACAGAGCCTGACGTGGGGCTTGAACCCACGAACGTGAGATCTGACCTGAGCCGAAGTCGGAGGCTTAACCGACTGAGCCACCCAGGCGCCCCTAGAATGGATGTATTTACAGGTTAGGATTTGATCTTAATTTGCTCCCCCGTGGCCCAGGATTTAATGCTGCATATTTTTACAAAAAGTGTTTATGGGTATGTGCGCTTCTACATTGGAGTACGCAAGAAACTGTTATTTGCTGAAAAAGTAGTGTGGGTCAGGGACGTGACAGATCATAGGCCACGGATCGCTGCAGGAACTAGACTGAATGAATATACTTCAGTATCTCTGCTTTCCAGAAGGGGAGACGAAGGCTGGGAGAAGTATGTTGTCTATGCCATTTTCTGTAGGTCACTAAGAGTCATGTTGATGAGTAATTCCAAAGAGAGTCCAAATAGCAGTGGACAGGGGCGCCTGGGGGGCTCAGTCAGTTGCGCATCCGGCTTCGGCTCAGGTCATGATCTCACAGTTCGTGGGTTCGAGCCCCGCATCAGGCTCTGTGCTGATATCTAGCTTAGAGCCTGGAGCCTGTCTTCAGATTCTGAGTCTCCCTCTCTCTCTCTCACCCTCCCCTGCTCACGCTCTCTGTCTCAAAAATAAATAAAACATTAAAAAAATTAAAAAAACAAATAGTAGTAGACAGATACCTGACAGTCTCTCTGTCTTTATGTTCATCCACATATTCCTATGAATTTTACCTCTCTATCATCTATGAATTATTCAATTTACCTTTGCATCTATGTATCTATATATCTATCATCTATTATCTATCATCTGTCATCTGTGTCTCTATTACCTGTCTATCATCTATTTATCTGTGTATCAATCTATCTGACTGTATCTATTCATCCATCTAATCACCCACCATCTACTTTATAGCTTTACATATATATGCATGTTATAGGTATATGTTTTTACACAAGATGGTATTGTAAGAACAGTTTTGCCCTCCTCTTCACCCTACCTGCTTAGTGATACCATTTTTAGGTGGTTGTAAATGGCCACTTTTAATAGTTACCTACACATACTTCTGTGAGTGTGTGTGTGTGTGTGTGTGTCCAGCAGTTGGTACGGAACAACCTCAGATCTGCTCTAAGGCAGGTCTTGCTTCCGCTGTGGTTTCTACCCAGACGAGTCAGAGGTGTGCAGCGGGACCTGGGAGGTGCTGGCCTCCCCCGCAGATTCAGGATGCGGGAAGAGCCTGAGGGGTCCGATTCCAGCCCACTGAGGGCTCCGCTTCTTCCCGGGGTTGTCTTTACCTCCGCCATTCTGCAGTTTTGGAAAGGGCTCTAAATATAATCGGTCCACATCTCTTGCACGGTTAGCTCGGGCCTCAAGATCCAGATCTCCATTCCCATCCTTCTCTTCCTTTACTCCAAACGGGGTAGTCTGCGATGGGTCTTCACAGCCCCTGTAGACAAACATGGCATGTAACGACGGATCTTCACGCTCTCTACTCAACTCCTCAACTCAGCATCCCAGGGATGTGGGCTGGCCCAAACCTTGCCTGTTGGAGACTCAGCATTGACGGTCCTATTGGAGCTTTCTGGATTGCCTTAGGTTTATTTCCAAGAAAATGACAGTCATCTCTCAGGAGCTGCTCTGGTGGCCTCTTGAATTTGGGCCAATTTGGTCTCAACATGGCAGAATTTCCTGGAGGTACCTCTGTCTCTCGCCACTGTTTGCAAACTTGAACACCGCAACTGTTTTTCTTTTTCCTTTTGTGTTTCCTTTGGTAAGTTCTGTCAGGTTTACAGGTTTTGTTAACCAGAAGCGTGGGGCTAAGGGTCCTGTACTTAGGCTGTTATGTTTCCGCAAAATGTTCAGATTTGGGTTTTATTTTTTAGCCCAATTTGAGAGACTTTGTTTAGGGGAGAGTTTAACCTTTTGTCTGTTCCAACCATGTGTGATAATACACGTGTGATTGCCTCCACTTTTCTCCTTCCTGATGAGGGATTTTGAAGCTTTCTGGACATTTCCTTTGTCTTCTGTCTTTTGTCCTATGATTATG
>NC_043717.1:3567107-3568786 GCF_006229205.1 Suricata suricatta | reverse complement strand
GGTTCCCAGCTCACAGGAAGGTATGCATGGCCAGTGGTTTTGGCAGGGCCCAGCACATTCCTCTGATTATGCCTGAGATCGACACATCCGTGTTTCTATGGGGGCGGTGTCGGCATGCAGGCACTTCTGGGAGCAGGCAGGACACATTTTCGCTCCCAGTTGTGTGTGCCAAAAATGTACCTCTGAGGGGCACCTGGGTGGCTCAGTCAGGTAAGCATCTGACTGCAGCTCAGGCCATGATCTCATGGCTGGTGAACTCAAACCCTGTCGTGTTGGGCTCTGTGCTGACAGCTCAGAGCCTGGAGCCTGCTTCGGATTCTGGGTCCCCCCCTCTCTCTGCCCCTCCTACTCATGCTCTGTCTCTGACTCTCAAACATAAATAGATGTTACGAAAACATTTTTAAATACGTACCTATGAACAGGATTCTCTATGCATATACCTATACACATATATTATTTCCTACTGCTGAAACAAAGTAGCGCTTAGCGGCTTCAAATAGCAAACATATTATCGTGCAGGTAGAGTTGTTTAGGTCAAAAGTTTTTTTTAAGTTTATTTATCTTGAAAGGGGGGGATGGCAGAAAGAGAGGGAGAGAGAGAATCCCAAGCATTGTGTGTGCTGTCTGCATGGAGCCCGGTGTGGAGTTCGAACCCACAAACCCTGAGATCGTGACCTGAGCTGAAATCTAGCCTGAGAGGCAGATACTTAACCGACTGGGCCACCCTGGTGCCCCGGGGTTACAAGTCCAATATGGGTCTCCCTGGGCTACAATCAAGGTCTCTGCCAGACTGTGTTCCTCCTAGACTAGGGCAGAAGCTATTTTCCTGAGGCTGTCCCGTCTCCTTGGCTCAGCCTAAAGCCAGCCAACCTGCCTCTCGGAGTCCCTGTGGCGTTAACTCGCCCTGCCTCCACTTTGGAGGACTCTTATAACTGCACTGAGCCCACCTGGACAACCCCTATTGCCTCCTTAGTTCAAGGTCAGCTGACCCATGATCTTTCTCTCCTTTGTCAGGCAGGATGACCCTTTCACGGTGCCAGGGATTGGGATGTGGCTGTCGTTGTGGGGACTCTTAATCTGCCCAGCATGCTACATGAAGGCATATGCATGCATATCTTGGATGACATGTTTACAACACCTGTCCATGAGTCTACAGTGTACGCCTACGTCCTAGCACCGTTTGTACCATGTATATGAGCGCAAACAGGCCGGCGCAAAGGAGGGAGATCGGGAAACACCCCACCCCATGCTTGCTGTCCCACTGCTCAGGCCTCAGGAGGAGCAGAAGATGGGAAACTGTCCCGTGGATGCACGCACAGGACACTGTCACCACTGAAGGAAGGATATTGGCCCTTCCCTCCTTCCCCAAGTGCTTTGCCCCCAGAGATGGCAACTGTCAGGAAAACCAGAGTGAGAAGTACAGGGAGGCTGCCAGCTGCACAAAGGGCCCCGGGAAGTGTAAGCCCAGGATACGGGAGGCTGAGTGGGTCCAGGGATGCAGTGCTCTGGCTGGGGAGGGGGTGTGGAGCCCATGAATCCAGAATGCAGAAGAACACATGATCTAGGAATTGGATACGGGGAGTTTTCACAGCATAAGATCATGCCTGGTGTTACCAGGAAATACACCTCTGGGGCGTGACCCGGAGACAATATTCAATCTCCCCCCTCATCCCACAAGA
>NC_043717.1:3560573-3567007 GCF_006229205.1 Suricata suricatta | reverse complement strand
CATCCTCCACTGCCTGACCGCGTTCTTTCCGTGACGCCGGGGTCCTTCTTGGCCTCTGCGCTTCATCCAGGATAGTTAACGGGAGCTGAGGGGAAGCTTCCTGCCCTGCTGGAACCCACAGGCCGGCTGGGAATGCGGCCCCTGTATCTCCTGGAGATTATGGTGAGTCTGTGCTTTCCTTTTACATGGAAAATGATACAAAGACTGAGGAGGCGTTAGAGGTGACGTTGTCTAACAGCAGGAACATCAACAATTAGCCGTGTGGGGCACCTGGGTGGCTCAGTCAGTGAAGCAACCGACTTTGGCCCAGGTCATGATCTCACAGCTCCTGAGTTCGAGCCCCATGCCGGGTTCTGTGTTCACAGCTCGGAGCCTGGAACCTGCTTCAGATTCCGTGCCTCCTTCTGTCTCTCTCTGCCCCTTTCCTTCTCATGCTTTCTCTCTCTCTCAAGAATAAATACACACGAAAAATAATTTAAAAAAAAGAATTACCATGTGCCTCTGTTGCTTCATTAGTGCAAGTACTTAATATAGTTGCTTCTAGTTATTGAAACCTAGGACTTATATCTAGTTTGTTACTAGTTATTATTTGCTACAATTTTGCTATTTTTTTTGTTTTTTGTTACTACAACTTTTTTTTACTTTTTTTGCTACATTTTATTTGTTACTATTAGCTACATTGACATGAAGATCAAGATTCCTTGGATTTTTCTTTTCTTTTGCTATTATGTATCTCTTTGTGATTTTATGCTACTATATATTATATACGTATCTATATACATATATGTTTATTATATTACGTGTATCTATGAAGGTTTACACTGTACTGCATATACATGTGAGTTTTCCTACTTTGTATATCAGTAAAGTTTAGGAAATCTGTGTATATATATCCATTACATATATGTACATATATATCCACATCCATGTAAAATGTCAGCTATACTAAATAAGAATCTCCCTTATCTTTCGGTTGTCCCGTTGTCCTAACTGGCATTATGGTCCCAGGTACTGGAGTTTTGGGAATGACCAAGTTAAGAACCACCGTCTCTAATGAGATGTTAAATCCCTCCGTAAGGATTCCGTTAAGCTCCTGAGTAGATCCAAGAATGACATTGGCGTTCTTGAGGTTCAGTGTAGATTGGACACTTGTTCCAGCCATGCTCCAAGGTGCAGATAGATGCTACTTCTGTTTAGTGTCAAAATTTTGCACTACAGGTATGGTTTTCAGGTATATTATAAAGTTAAATAAAATTGTTCTCCAATGAAAAATACTTAGGTATTTCTTTTTCCAACTCCAGCTAGATCATCTTCCCTTGGGGAATGAGAACAGAAGACTAGGTGCCAGTCTAAGTAGCGGGGGTTTGTAAAAAACTAGACACTGTGTCTGATGAAGTCAAGAGAATTTATAAAGGGGGTAGTCACTGTTTGGGGTTAGACTGTATACAGGATCAAGGGGCATTTTTGTAATGACAAAGAGAATTGACCCAACAAGGCTTATTTGTGGTGGTAGTAGTAGTAGCAATGGGATTAACTTCGTTCTCCCAAAATCAAGTCAGTGAGCTGGTTTTGATCACATTGGCACAGCCCAGCTCCCCACTCCCCCCACTTTGGATGCATTTTAGGTACGAACAAAGCATTCCAAAATGAGCCCTGTTTCTGGTACGGAGGTCTGGGTGACAAGGAACTTGGTGTGACGGGGTCTGTTCTCAGAGCAGCTGGGGTAGGGCTCACAGTTGGGAAGGGACATGGGGATTCTGGAGAAAGCTCCAGAACACCTGCAACCTGGCCACCTGTGGGCCATGAGCTTCACGCCCTAGTGCATCCTGTGTTGAGTAAGCTGCAAACCCAACACTGTGCTTCCCGGGTCACGCCTGGGGAGGTGGGCTGATGCCCGCTAGACCACGTCCAAGAAGCTCCAGAACCCACCCAACCCCACCCCCAAGATTCCCAAGGAGCAGCCCACGGCCTGAGCGATCACAGCACCAAGAGGGCCCTTCCTTTCCAGCATCCAGTCCTTTTCTCTCCGCAAGTGTCGGCAGCTGACTGCTTGTCTTCCTCGGACCATGCAGGTGGGCTGCAGATGACTCCCCTTCAGCTCTTTCTGCCCTAATTCTCTCCGTGCACTTAGAAGGTGATGTGTGACTTTTACTTTTCTGGGATCAGCAAAGCCTGGGTAGGGCTTCCTGGGGTGTTATGAAGAGCAGTCTGGAAACATCTCATGGGGGTAGTTGAACAGGTATTTTCTTTTCTTTCACTGTGTGTGGTCCTAACACTCAATGCACTGCTGACACTGAGGCCCCCTGCCCCCTCTGAGGGGGCCCTGCTCCTGCTCTTGGGGCCCCATGCCCCACACCTGCCTCCCAGCACTCCCTTGTCTGTCAGTAACCAGCTCCCCATCCTTTCCTCACATGTTCCTCAGAGCAGCAGACGTGTTGGCTTCCAAAACACAGGCTTTTTATGAGAGATTTTTTAACATTTAACCCTCTAAAATTTAATTGTTTACTGAGAATGCCCACTACATAGTCAGTTTTATATAGAAAAGCATGCATGTCATTGCACATATGCTTTGCATGGATTCTCTGAATTCTTCCTTTTTGGAGGAAGGCGACCTCAAGCTGTAGCTCCCCTCTCCACCAGCACAGAAAGATCGCCCAGCTGTCTTGACCGCCACCTGCACCCTTATGGGTGTGTCCCCCGTGCTCTGTGCTCACGTAACCCCAACCTCTCTGAGCATGCAGACCTACACCTCGTAACAACCCAACTGTGAGACCGGCACCAAGATGGCTTCCTGGTTTCTGCTGTGAATCTTCCACCCATGGAGGCTTCTCTCTGTGTTTGAAACTATCTCCTGTGTTCCGTTTTCCCCTCTCAAAATATTATGCCGAACACAAAGGCACCCAATACGCCACCCTGCTCCTAGGCTGTGGCTGAACATGAATATCGACTGAGAAAAGAAATGCCCTCATCAAAGTGACGAGGTGGCAGAATCACCTGTCAGAACCTGGTGAATCGATACAAATTATGGTGCCTGCAGGCCTGGTTAAAAGAATAGCATGAATCTATGAAGGCTGTTTTTCAAATAGGGTCTTGAGTGAGTCCATTCTTGCATTGCTTCATTCATTCTGGGGAATAAAAAAGGGAGAAATTATGAATATCATTGAATGATGCAAATCTTCGCATGAATGACACTCTACATGTGTCTGAGTCACCTGTACATGGACCTCCATTGTACTCAAGAGCAGCAAATGTGAATGGAATGCGTGAATTAGGACATGTGACCTAGTACCAGATCTTCTTGGCAGAGTAAGTTTAAGATTCAGGAGAGAGGGGAAGAGAGGGGAGAAGAGTCAGTCTGTGTGTTGTGTGAAGTATCAGTAAGATTCAGGGCAAAGACATAAGTAACTGCGGGATGGGATTTTCATGCAAAGTCACGAGCGGCCTTCAGATTCATCTCCTCTCCACATTGTTGACGTATGTCACCATTTCACCAAGTTCCTCTCTCTTTAATAAATGTCTGAGATCGGGACACCTGGGTGGCCCCGTCGGTTGAACGTCGGACTTTGGCTCAGGCCATGGTGTCACAGGTCATGAGCTGAAGACTCATATCGGGCTCTGGGCTGACGGCTCAGAGTCTTGATCCTGCTTCAGATTCTGTCTCCCTCCCTCTTCCTTTGTCCCCCTCTACTTGTGATCTCTCAGAAATAAATAAAACATTCATATATATACATACATATATGATATAGATTATAATTATCAAATAGATAGTAGATAATGATAATATAGATTATAGAATTACATCTATATATAATATAGATGTATGTCACTGAGATTTGCATTCTCATACTTAAATAATGTCCCTTAAGTGTTACATTTTGAGGGGTCTAAGTACGTTTCACCAAATAGTACCAGTAACAGGCATATCTTTCCAGAAGGAGTTTCCTAGCAAACTCTAGAAATAACAAGGAGAAAGAATGAAGAACTCTACACACATTTTCTTCTTTAAGTATTTCATTAACCTTTTGAACTATCAGGACCACCATCATCATAAATGTGATTAGTCACGTTTCTTAAATGGTAAAAAAAAATTTTTTTAAGGCTTCGAGAGGATCAGTCATGTGTACACACGTCTCTGGTGGTTTAAGTAAATTCAGGTGTACACCCAAATCTGCATGCTTGAAAAGCACATGATTTTTTTTTTTACAGTGCTAAGTGGATATTGTATTTTTCCTGTGGCAAGTGATGCAACCCAGAGGGAGAAAGCAAGCAGGCACTTGCCCGATCATATACGGCTGCTCCGTCCTGGGTGGGTTCCCAAGGTACAAACACTGTACCAGCACCCAAGGTCAACCGTCTCTGGAGACAACAGTGCCGATACTCATGACTGTTTTGAAGGCACGGTGGAGGTTGTTGGCCGACGTGGCTTTGTATGTTTTGAAAACACAAAAGCTAATGTGGAGGAAACAGAAACAGAGAGGGTTTGTTCCGTGTGTTCAAGGTTCCATTCACTTTATCATTTTTTGATGTTTATTCTTTTTAAGAGAGAGTGAGACAGAGTGCGAGTGTGGGGAGGGGCAGAGAGAGAGACACACACAGAATCCGAAGCAGCCTCCAGGCTCCGAGCTGTCAGCACAGAGCCCGACGCGGGGCTTGAACCCACAAACCTTGAGATCTTGACCTGAGCCGAAGTCGGAAGCTCAACTGACTGAGCCACCCAGGCACCCCATGCATCCATGCAGTTTAGGTCAGTCTGGCAGACAAACTGATTCATGGAATCTTACTTAAAGTGTTTTTGCGGTGTTCTTGCAATGGAACTCTGCCTTGACCCGATGCGGACCCAAGGAGACTGAATTCCTCAGCTCTGGTTAGAGTCACTCAGCAAGTGCATTTCCAACTCTGGCGTTTGGTTCAGAATAATCTAAAGGAGGCCCCTCGAGGGCTATGTGTGTCACGACGCAGTTTCTGTGGGCATCTCCACCTTCAACGCTGTTGGAGAACAAAGGTTCCCAGCCTGAGCAATGAGACTTTGTAACGGGGCCTGGAGACGTCAGGCAGAAACAAGGAAAGAAAAGAACTAAAGTACAGCAGTGGCAGTGGGTGTCACAACAGGTGTTTGCACATTGTCACTTCTAAGTTGTTGCTAATGGACTTGCGCAAAAAGATATCCTGGAGGCGCCTGGGTGGCTCAGTCGGTTGAGCGTCCGCCTTCGGCTCGGGTCATGATCTTATGGCTCATGAGTTCGAGCCCCGCGTCGGGCTCTGTGCTGACAGCTCGGAGCCTGGAGCCTGTTTTGGATTCTGTGTCTTCCTCTCTCTCTCTCTGCCCCTCCACCACTCACCCTATGTCTGTCTGTCTCTCTCTCTCTCTCTCAAAAATAAATAAACATTTAAAAAAAGCTAAATTATACGGTATAGTCAGGTGCTGGGCCCCTGGCTGGCTCAGTCGGTTAAGCGTCCAACTTCCACAGACGTCAGCTTTCTCACATTTTTAACTGCGTGTGTTGGGGGTCGTTGGCAACCCTCCGCCCCCCAGTGTTGTTCAAGCCTCAACTGTAATTTTAAAACTCAGTTATCTTTAAAGAAAGCTTGTAACCAAAAAGCACTTGCTTTTTTCCCAGCTCATTGCCCTCCCATTCAAACTGCCTTCCTAGAGGCCATCAACTCCTTCCCTATGTTTTCTGGGGTGTACAGGAAAAGATCCGTCCATTTGTTTAGAGGTAGCTCTTGTCTATTAGCGTGAAAGCAATTTTAAAACAATCAGCCAAAGAAACAAAAGCAATGACCTACCTCTGAATTCACTCCTTTCACCTCACTCTCTGAACCTATTTTAGTAAACATTTCTGAACATAATAGGGAGATTATTGACAGAGCACCTTCTAGAAACTCTGGAACTCAACCCCTCTTGCCAGACTGAAACTCTATACCCATTGAACACTCTCCCATCTCCCCTCCCTCCAGCCCCTTGGCAACGGCCATTCCGTTTTCTGCCCCCTTTCCATGCAAGACTCGTTTTCCCATTTGTTCTCAACCAAGCCTTGTTCATTTCTTAAAGCCAAGAGAAGAGCTCTTTACAAAGAGAGAGTGCGCCATGCATGTGGATGGAGCCCTCTTTAAAATCTGACGTCGCTCAGTTTCCTGTAGCGGAAAGAGAGCGTGGCTTATGGTTTTCTGGATGCTTGTTCAGACCTTGATGTGCGTCCTTCCTTTCACAGTGCCCACACAGACATGAAGTCCTGTCCTCAGTGTCTATCATTACGCATCTCCACGGAAGGAATCCTTCCTAAGCTCTTCATCCATTCCTCCCCCTCCCCCTAGGCTCCCAACACCTGCCCAGAACCCTGAGCCAAAGCACACAGACCTCTTGGGCGGTGGTGATTTGCATGACAATGGAGCCTTGCAAATTCCACAGGTTTTAAACCTTCCTTGAAGACTTG